>NW_024379546.1:0-7335 GCF_016835505.1 Polypterus senegalus
ATGATGTGTGTTGTCAGAAATCTGCAAGGTCCTCTCCAGATAGAGGTTATTTGAATGTGGGCTTGTCTGAATGCAAATGCAAGTTGTTACTGGCTTGTTGTAACAAGCAAACTCCCTGGATGAAAGTCTCTGCTTCCTTCATGTTTGATGCAGCATCACACTCACCTCCACTGCTATTTCGTTTACACTATACCTGGGTCAGACCAACAGCTTTGTTTGCCGGTGGGGTGACACTCCCAAGCCAGATGTCCCAGTTGATCACAGTGAAAGCAGCTGTGTTTAGTCTGCACTATGGTGTTCACACTCTGCCGTCTTCTACCCATGGCCCTGGCATCCCTGAAGGTCTGTGCTAGATGGATCGAAATCGGGGTCAAGCCTGGTAGCACCATTGTTTTCAGGTGGCTTGTGCACCCTCTAGTTTGCATTTCATCACAAGGTTCTTGTCTGTCTCTTACAGGACTGCATCAATAGAGAGCTTCTACACTATGCGCTAGAAAAGGTCTCCACATATCCAGCTTTGAATCAGGTCCACTAAGCCCTGGATCTGTCCTCACACAGGGAGATATAGATCAATATGCCTCAGCTGAAACTGGTGCACCTTGCACACTGGGCTCACAGCTGTGTGGAGGAGGATCTGTTGCTTCAGGTAGTCATAATCATTGAGCCTTTTGAGGAGGAGATTCTGTGAGCTGGAGGGTTTCTTCAGGTTAAAATGGGCCCAAAATAGCTGCCCAGGCTCTCCTATCCCAAGCACATCAATATTGTCCTACGTTCAAAGCAGAATAGGAATCACTGGGGAGCCATCTTGACAGCACATGTTGTTGCTGCGCCAAGGAAGGGCAGCCGCCACGACCTCAACTTGCTCTGGGTTTTGCTGTACTTCTTGGATATCCATCGGTGCAAGGACCCCACTCCTGGTACTATGTGATGTGTGAGTCCCTGTCTTGGACCCCAACACATGAGGCCAAGTCTCAGTACTTTAGCAAAACCAGCTTTATTCAACTTGAAACAGGAACAGTACGGTTATTTATTGTAGCTGGACCTACCACTCTGCTATACACAGACACAGCAATCAGGCAGGGTCATGGCAAGGTTAGTGAGCAAGTAATACTGTTCCCTGCATTTATAATGTTCCTTCGACAATGGTGCTTATAGCATGACCATTATTGGCTCGGATTTGCTTTTGCAGCGAGGCAATGCAGCACTGGGACCTGCGTTTGCCCTGGTAATGAATATGCAGTCTTCCACAGATGCGCGATCGTGCTTCAGGATGCTCTTTGGCGTGTCATCCTGTTGGGAGTAGTCTGAAAAGAATTTTGAAACCTTACAATATATTTATATATATATATATACAGTATATACAGAACTGGACAAAAGTGGGTTTACAGTTGTTCGTATGGAAAAAGACATACAGGTTATGATTTTTCCAATAGCTTTATTAACACATTCCACTTGCCCTCATCGACCTATCTACCTTGGGTAGAATTTTCATCAAGAAACTCTTGCACTTTCATGGAATACTGTGTATGGCGGAGCTCCTTCATGTTGAAAGAAGAAGTCTTCATTATAATTTTGTCTCTGTAATCATTGAACCTTTTGGGAGGGAGATTCCATATGGCTTGGAGGGCTTTTCAGGTTAAAAACAGGCCCAAAATAGCTGCCAGGTAAAACAGTGGTAAAACATGTCCCTCAGCATGTTAAGATACAGATCATGCTGTATGGAAAATAACAGGTCCAAAAGAAGCACTCTAGAAGAACCCTCAAATGCCATAATTCTGCATTTATTATGAATTCTTCCCCTTTACACGAAAGACCTGCCCAAACTGTCACCCTGGCTGATTCAACTGTTCATCTGTTGTTACATGGGGTTTTCCGTGCAATAATAGACACAGTTGTGGTGATATACAGCACCTGAAAGTTTAAATTGAGCTTCATCGGACTATGAAATTTTATCAGTGATGCCATTGCCTTGTCTTTCTTCATTCATAACCACTTCATGGAATTGTAAATGGCGATCTGGATCATTCTCTAATAACCACTAAATCAATTTTGACCGATACATTTTCAGACATAAACTCAAACTAAGTTTTTTTTATTTTCTGGGGCAATCTGTAAATGCCAGAATCACTAACATGTAATTTTCCTGTTGTCAACATTCACGTTAGATTACTTTTGGAGCATTACAGATGGACCCAGTGTTGTCGAGTAGGTGTATGAAATTGATCAACCCATTTCTGTCGAGCCTTTTGTGCTGGACTGTGCTGTACCTGGGGGACATGGGAAGGCGTGCCCCACAAGTGAAGAAAATACATTTGTGTTTCACTTTTACGTGCCTCCGTTGTCAGTCTGTGTTGGCTCGGGTGCCGATATAGCACCTTTCACAAGAGTTACCAGACAGTTGGGAAACTACAGCAGATACTGCTGTCTTCCAGTATTACTTAAATGTCCACTTTTTGGTTATTGGTTAAATTACCAGCCATCATCACCTAAAAGAAAAATCATTAGTAAGGATACGAAATAATAACAAGAAGAAGTAAAATAATTACTTTTTATGTCAAATGTTTTTGTTTTGATCCTATGATTATTATTAGGTCCTTAGGGTGGACATTATCGCGTTGCTACTCCCCAAACCTTCATGAAGTTGTCACAAGTTTTCTTTTACTTATTACATTGGTTAAACCACAAATTTTACATAGCGCAGATCAGACACCATGCTCCCGCAGAATAAAACTTCACTGATTGGTTAAACCACAAAGTCACATGCTGTACTCTTTATTTCCTTTATTCTAATTGCTTAAAGTTCATTCCACAAACAGGGTTCTCGAACTCTCGCCATTTCCTGTATCCATGACATCTCACATGTTTCATATGTAGAATTCAAACAAGAGTGAGGGGGTCAGTAAAACAGTTACATGACCCTGTGTCTAAAAGCTTTTCTAATGTTTCTTCTAAGAGAGCGCTGGGGGGCCCTGGCAGCAAGCCTTCAGCTCACCATTGGTCTGCTAATCTGAAGATTGTCCTGGTACCAGCCATCTGGTGCCCTGTTGTCAGTGGGAGAGAACTACCCTTGGCTGGTAGCCATCAAGAGGTGCTGGCTGCATGACCCCTGGCCCACTTGTGGAAAGCCTACCTTCGGAGATGGACCTCTGGTGGCCGCCCTAATGAGGGGACTTTGCTCCATCTCCTCAGACACAATCCAGGTTTTGGCCCAGTACCTTTCCCAGGGCTCTGGTCAAAAGTGATACCCTCCCGGAGATGTTCAGTGAAGAACCTTTTAGGCCCATTGTCCTCAGCTTGTTGTGCTAGAGAGCAAACTAACATGATCAATAGGCGCTCAGTGCCCGACAAGGGAGAACATTACGTGGGCTAGCTCGGGCCATTGCTTCATTCCCCACACTTCCTCCCACATTCCAAGTCTCCTTCCTCCGTGAGGGAGGGTCTCGCTCGAACACCATTTGGTGCAATGAAAATGAAAGGTGCAGTGCTTGGATGGCCCACCTGGTGGGATCCTAGGCCCACCTTTGGCTCAAGGTGGAGCCAGATCGTATGTGATAGGACCCGAAAGATGGTGAACGACGCCTGGGCAGAATGAAGCCAGAGGAAAGTTTCTAGGAGGTCTGCAGAGGTTCTGAAATGCAAATCAGTCATCCAACCTGGGTATAGTGAAATACACTAACCTCTACTAGCTGGTTTCCTGCAAGTTTCCCTCAGGATAGATGGCACTTGTTGGCTAAGTTTTATCTGGTAAAGTGAATGATAAGAGGCCTTGGGGGCCAAAACAATCTCAGCCTATTTGCATTACGTTAAATCAGTAAAGCCCAGCTCTTTAGGCGTGGAGCCATGGCATGTAATGCCGAGTGCCTGGTGGGCCACTTTTGGTAAGCAGAACTGGCACTGCAGGTGAGCCGAATGCCGGGTTAAGCCACCCAATGCAGACATTCATCAAATTCAAATCCCAGAAAAGTTGTTGGTTGATACAGACCACAGGACAGTGACCAAGGAAGTTGGAACCCACTAAGGAGTGTGTAACAGCTCACCTGCTGAAACAACCAGCCCTGAAAATGGATGGTGCTGAGCCAATGGGCCCATACCCAGCTGTTGGCGGCACTGTTAGCCACGAGGGCTAAGCCATTTGCCACTGGCCCGGGCTGTGAGGACCCTGAACTTTGATTTAAAGGTGGTGGGGGCTTAACATGATCATGTAGCCAGGGTGAGCAGAAGGTCATGTAGTTTGCAACAGGGGATGGAAAATGTCTAAGTCTCTTCAGGAGCAGAGGGTCATGTAGGCTTGGAGGCAGAATGTCATGTAGGGATGTAAAGCAGATGTAAACCTTTATTTTCCAACCTGTCCGGCTCTCTTCCTCTGAGATCACATTATCTTCTGTGGGGTGGGCAAAAGTATTATTCCAGCGAGCTCACAACTGTAAACCTACTTTTTTTTATTTTATCCTAAATATTCCTTCAGGTTTTATTGAGATAATTAAATTGACTTGCTAAACCTTTGTCCTGTTACCTTGTAATGTGTAGCTACATTTCAGAAAAACAGAGTATTCTTCTAAATAAATTCAAAGTCATTTAAATGTACAAAATAGGGAACATTGCCCTGAAAAGAATGTTAGAAACAATAATCTAACAAATAACAAAGATGATTTTTTGTTGTGCTATTCTTAAACAGTAATATTTTAAACCTCCATACTTTCTTTAAAGACTATCCACCTTTACATTTTTACACAGCTCCATCATTAAGGACAAGGTTTAAATTAATCTCTGTCCTACTTTGAACATCCACACATAGCACATATTGCCCTCCTTACATAAACCAGGGCTGTTCACGAAGCGAGCTAACCTCAAAATCCAGGTTTATTTCGATAATCCGGGTTAATTTCTCCAAATTTGGTTCACGAGCAGGCTAACCTGAAGCTCCGCAATTACTATGCCAACATTGCTCTTGGACAAGCCTGCTACGTGCAGGTTAGTTGTGAAGCTTATCTTAGCTTGATGAATATGATTGGACAAGCCATGTGATGTCACAGCACGACATTCTGCGGGGCTGGGATTATTCTGCTGCTGTTCTCTCCCTCTTCGCACACGACCCTCAATATAAAATTATTACAGATTACATGCAGGATTCTAATTACTTAGAAAGTATAAAATGACAAGGAGTGCATTGAAGGCTTTTACATGAATAACCATGGCGTGCCCATTTATTCATAATCCAGTTGATGAGGAGGCGAGGCTCATTAAGTAGAGCTTTAAGGCAACAGGTTCCACAATTACTTTCGCCCAGGATAGATCCGTTGCATTTGGGATGATTATTTATACGAGCTATAGATTTAGTAGACACAGTATTGCATATTTGTGTCAGTTATTGGAACCTTACATTTCTAAAAACACACGTCGCTCTAAAGCCCTTACGGTTGCACAGTCTTTGTGTATCGCTTTGCGTTATTTTGCCAGTGGTTCATTTCTGTACAGTGTGGGGGATGCTGAACATTTAAGCAAAGCTACAGTGTGCCGTGAAATCAGGAAGGTTTGCGTTGCATTAAAGTCCTTTTAAATATATTCATTACCTTTCCTGGCCACCGAGGAATTCTTGCCATTAAGGAAACTTTCTTTGGAATTAATGGTGCTTAATCTTTAAACATCTACTCATTTACAGCACATAAATCATTACCTGATAAGTAACTGAATTTAATTTGTCAGGCTTTCCTAGCACGTCATTGGAGCCATTGACTGTACACACGTGAGGATAAAGGCTCCAGCAGGTCCAACAGAGCCTGATTACATAAACCGCAAATCATATCACAGTATTAATGTACAGGTAAGTACTGATAATATCTCACATTTATATACAAGAGGTGAAAGTGTAGTAGGTCAACATTAGCAATGTATGTCATTACCATTTCCTAAAATGTTTCAGATGGTATGCACTGCTGAACATCTAATTTCAAACATTGTGGCAAAATGGCCAGGATCAGTACATGATGCCAGAATTTTTACGTGAGTCTTCACTGGCTCAAAGCCTCAGACAAGGCAAGTCAACTAAAATTCACAAATATACTATAGTTTATTATACTACAGTCTAATGTGTCTACTTTCCATTATAGGAATTTTTCCTGGTGTGCTGCTTGGTGACAGAGGATACCCATGTCTACCGTTTCTTCTCACACCATATACAGATCCTGCAACACAAGCAGAAAGACATTTCAACCATGCCCAATTGAAAGAAAAGGCACGCATTGAAATGACATTTGGACAGTTAAAATCCAGGTTTAACTGCCTGCGGCATCTCAGAGTTACACCAGACAGGCGTGTGACATTGTAGTAGCCTGTGCAGTTTTGCATAATGTGGCAATACTGCAGCAGGGCGTATGCCAATAATGACGCGCATTCTTCACTTGCTGCCAGGACCTTTTAGGTTCCACTCATGTTGCTCCTGAAACCAAGCATTATTAATAATTATATTAATAATTACAATTATATATCACTTTTTATCCAAGATGAACCCATATAATTAACATGCTGTCCTGTTTATCAATGTGTTAAAATAACCTTAAAGTACCTTACAACTGGTAACAAAATGCATATGTAAAAGGAAATTTTAATGACTATACATTTTGAAGGCTTGAAACTGTTCTCATTTAGTTGTTAAATAGTTTGACATCCTTAACACAAAAGTTACTAAAATCATGTTCTTACGCATTTAACTTGTCAGCTATTTTCTGCCATGCAGCCTCACGAGCTTTGATAATACAGCTCGTGTTCCCCTTTCTAGTTATTATAGCTTTGTAGTCCTCATAGGCTTGTAATAATAATTCTTGCTCTGCAAAAAAGCAGCTCTTTCCTTTGTTTCCATTCTTACTTATCCAGCATGCGATTAACAAGGCTGCCTTTTGCTCCGCGTGGGCCATACGAGCCTAAGCTTATCAAGCTTGGCTTGAATTAGCGGAGATTAAATACACCTGAATTTTGTTCGTGGAACTCAATGAGCCTGAAGTGAACTGTTAGCTAACTCAAGCGAGGCTATTACAAATAATCCTCGATTTTATTAGCTTCGCTTAGTGAACAGCCCTCTGGACATTATCTTAATCTTGTTTCTTCAATGTATTAAAAGTGGCTATGGTGCAACAAAGCAAGCTACTATATAATACACAAGGAAGGAAGGAAAGAACTTTTTACAGAAGTTCTTTAAATAAATAAATAAACACACACTCACACACATACACTCACACTAAGGTATGAGCACACAACAGAATTACTAAAAGAAGAAATTTAATAAGAGAAACTTCACTTGGCAGTCATAGTCAAACTGAGAAATATTATGCGGTATAGATA
>NW_024379547.1:0-6179 GCF_016835505.1 Polypterus senegalus
ACCGGGGGAAACCCTGGCAGAATCATAACAGCAAGGAGAAATGAATAGCACTCGGATTGCTATTTTCCATCCCAAACCGCTTTTCCCAGTGGTGGAAAAACCCATTCACCAGAAGACGCCACATGGCAGCAGTCAATCAGCAGCAAGGAGAAATGAATAACCCCTTTTGGGATTATTACTTCACCATCCCAAACCGTGTTTCCCTCAGTGGTTGTTTCCCTGTCTCTACACCACTGTATTGCCATGAAAAAATCCATAAAAAATTCCAGAGGATATTTGCGCTTTCCGCTAACAATTAATAGTTAGGTTCTAAGAAAAAATCTGCGAACGATTTAGTCTGAGAACCCTGAATCTTGACTTTCGGGGTCTACTGTACAATATATTTACATGCACACTAAACATTTGCAAAATTGTAAAAGGAACAGCTAAAACTCAAACAATGTATACTAATGAAGAAGCAAAATACCTACAGATTATGCCTTTAAAATGGCAATTAAACAGCGGATGGAAATGGATGTCTACCACCTGCTTCTCCATGTGTTGCTTGCTTCAATTGTCTTAATAACAATAAAAAACAATACCTAATTCATCCACTAGAGGTCCCTTATGAACACATTTTAACAGAGTACAGAACACTCCCCGCCTGGCATCTGTAAGATGTCAAACTAACTTAACAAATCGGATCAACCCTGTAAAATAACGTTCATAGATCTGTGTCCTCAGATACTGAACTAAGAGACTTGTCGCAGGAAAAACTTGCATACATCGTCTTTGACAATCTTCACTTGACCTTTCTTGTTGTTGCAGGCATTAGAATCTATTTGTAACTCTCTGCAGGCTCCTACAAAATTTATCCCTCGGTCAAATCTTAGCTTCTTTACAGGTCCTCTGATTGCAAAGAACTGACTGAGAGCATTAATAAAACTGAAGTGACCATTGATTCAGTTACCTCAATGTGTATTACTAGTGTGCATAGGCAAGTACTATTACTGCCCACAGTTTGCTATTTAGGTAGCCTCCACCTGTTTTTCTTGCAGCAGGTCCATGGACCAAATACATCTAATCCCACATTAGTGAATGGAGATTTGTGTAGGTAATCTATGGGCATATCTGCCATCTTTTGTTATTTTCTTTTTCCTCTTAGCTTATAACAGGTCACACACATTGTGAATTGTGCTGCTGACGGCTCGCTTCCCCAAACCCATAAACCAGCTGCTTTACGGTCCCTTCAGTAAAATGTCTGCCCCGATGCTGCACCTGTTAATGGTAGTGTCTAATAAGCAGTCTGACAACATGGTGCTTACTAGTTATAATTATTGGGTGTATTTCATCTGATGAGAGATGCCTTCATCAACCTGCTCAAACCCGAAGTAGACTTGTGAGTCAACAAACAGACAAAGTCTAATTAGAGAGTTTTGTTTGCAAAATTCTTTTCCTGACATAATTTCTTCTGCATAGTCCTTATTTTGAACACTAATTAGAATACAAGCTTTGGCTTGGTCATGCTGTTCATTGTAAAGGGTTTGTTGCAGACATGCTAGCCATGACAAAAATTATTCTTGGTTGCTAGTTTAAAGTTATGAGCGATGTGTTAGAGGTGAACAATAGCCCTACAAAGTGATTTTCAGCTCTAAAACCATTTAAAACGTGCACTGCCATGCTGGTTGTATGACGTTTGTGAGACACACACACACACACAGTTACCTCTGGATGTATCTCTACATCAGATGCAGGATCAACGAGGTCAAATACTTCTGTCTGTAGCTGATTTTGTCTAGTGTTGTGATCCAGTTAACCATGAGTTTAGATGGGTTGGAATATAGTTCAACTTACATGGTTGAGAGGAGTGCTTAGTGCACTGGATTTGGTTGTGGACATAAACATAGAACCTTCTGGTTTCATTAAATATACAGCCAAGGACTCATTTGCTGTCTGTGAAAAACCTTGTGTCATACAGTTTCATGTCCTGTTCTTTAGAAATCATCTCTACAATCTCAAATGCAAGGACGGCTGCACAGAGCTCTAGCCTTGGAATGGTAATTTCTGGTTTTGTAGCTAGTTTTACCTACCAAAGATGAAACAACTTCACTCTGTCCTTTGGCATCTGTAACTTTAAGGTAAGCAACTGCCCCAATTGCTTTAGTTGATGCAGAAGATACAGATCTCTTTCCTTTGAGCTGACGAAAATGAGAGTGATGTGTAAAGCCTGGGTACTGTCCAGTTCTTTAAGATGCTGAAGGGAGTAACTCCATTTCTGCCACCCTTCGCGCTTCTCACTGGGAAGTGTTGTATCCCTGTGGTAATGCGCGGGGTCGCGTCTTACCAAATTTAAGTGAAGCAGCTACAGCATTTATATGGCTATAAGAAAGTGCACTTACCGTTGGTGTGTTGATGGCGCTGTCACGGTAACACGGGGCTGTCCCAACAGGTCTAGCGTATGAGCGCTGTGAGGCGGGGTGTGTTTGAACACACGGGGGCCGGTATAATGGCCAGTATGGGCTCCACCGCACTTGTTCATTTTACACTCTGGTGTCCTCACAACCTGCCCAGTGCAGGTGGTTTAAGTGCAGCCCCCTAAAAGAGAAAGCCGGCATTTGTTTGAATCAGAGATAGGGATTCCCATAACGTTAAAAATGGTTTACTTACTGGTGAGTCGTAACAGGTATGCTTGAGCTCGGCATAGCCGTTGGCTGTACCGGGGCTTATATGTGTGCACGACCCGCAGGAGTTTGGTTTTAAATACATAGTTGCCGGGCGTCGCTGGCGTGAACGTGCTACCGTCTACCGGATAGGTGCATGAGGTAGATGTGTTGGCAGATTGGCTGGACAATCTTGACAGTTATATTTAAAGAGTTACCGACAACAGGGGTCAGTCAGTGGACCTAAGAGTGAGGTAGGAGACTAGGAGTAAGCACTGCTGAGCTATTTGGAGGAGCAGTTGTAATTTTGGCGGCTTTTGCATATATTCTTTTTGTATATAGAGTTATATATCTCCCAGTGATTATTTTGGTGGAGGTATATATTTGGTGCAGGGATAGTTTTTTGATTTTGGGTTTGGTGCAATTTTTTTTTTTGTTTTTTTTTTTTGTATATACACACTTGTTTTTGTGCATTTTTCTTTCCTGCTGGAGGAATGTCTTGAATCAGGGATAAAAGAAGACAACCTTCATTATTGGAGCGTGTGTGTGTAGTTTTTTGTAGGAGTGCACTGTTTTGTAATTACACCATATTTTTCCTTTTTGTTTGTTTTTATTTCTTTTTGAAGTGTCAGTATTGAAGGACTGTGTCTCAAAGCCCGCCTGACACTACTGCAATTTTTTTGTAAAGCACTCTTGTAAATAAACTTGCACCATTCACCCTTCAATTTTTTGTCTGTGTCTCATCTCTCCGCTCGGTTCATGAACTATCAGATGTCTAGAGTGTAGGCTGGAGCCACATCCCACTACACTGGATATCACAATCCCTTTCACATAAACATAAGACGACCTTGTATGCTTACAGGAGAAACAAATCCAAGTGGATCGAACAGACTGTTTACCATAGATAAAACACCTCAGCATGTGAAGGGTTTCTCACCGGCATCTACCTGAAAGGTTAATGTGTCTTTTTTGTGAGATCCCATCTAAGGCCTAGACTGCGCTGCATGGAAGGTGGTCTTGGCCAAAGTCAAGATCACACAGGTTGCTGCTTAGATTGTCTCCCGGGAAGGCTTGCATCACTTCAATGCTGTTTGATGGAATCTTAGACTGAGCCAACATGTCTTGAGTTCTTTTGATCAGTGGCCTCGAAACACTGGAAAATTATTTCAGGTCATCATCAACATAGAAATGCCTTTCTACGAATATTCTTGCTTCAGCACCAAATTTCATTTCACCTTCTAAAGCTGTTCTCTTTAGCCCATAAATGGCCACTGCTGGGGATGGACAGTTGATGAAAACATGGACCTTCATGTGAAAGTCTTCAATTTCATCATCGAGCTGGTGGTTGCAAAACCACAAAGCAAGAAGTCACAGTGGTCTTCTCTACAACAAAGCTGTGAAACATTTGCTAAATGTCAGCCATCACTGTTATTCACTCTGTCCTAAAAGCGGATAAGAACTCAACTTTTATTAGGCTATTCATATCTGGACTCGATGAGCACATCATTAAGTGAAATGCCTTTATAACGTGCAACTTGAATCAAACACAAACTCTAATTTGCTTGTGATATTTGAGAGTGATAAATGCCAAAACTTGGCAAGTATCAGTACTCTTTGGTGGTCTCCTTTTGTAATGCTGGTTCAGCATGTCCATTGGTAAAAATCTTCTACATTAATTCAATAAATGGTTTATCATTTAGATTTTTCTTTTAAGGTGTGTTTGATAGACGAGACAGTTAAGGGATTGTTCTAAGTTAGGAAGAAACAATCGATGGGATTCAAATGGTAGAAGGGCCACCCAGCTGTTTGAGTTCTCCTTGAAAACATCAGCATTCATTATGTGGAGGAAAGTCTCGTCTTCAACAGGGCTACTTGTTGTCATCCTCTAATGACTGAAGATTAGCTTGTCTAAATTTTGTGACTAAGAGCTAGTAAATGAGAGAGACATTGATTTACCCTTCTTGTTTGAGAGCTTATTTTTTATGCAGATACTGCTTTCACAAAGTTGGAAGTATCTTGATCATCTGTTCTTGAGGACACTGGATTTAAGGACTTTCAAAGAGGGCTTGTAGATGCCCCCCAAACAGACATCACAGATAATGATTCATCAAGATCTAATCGTTGGTCATAGGGGTGTTATTTGGACCATTGTATTGGCCTCTTACTTTGTGTGCACAGATAATGTCTCTGCCAAGCAACAGGAGAATCTCAGCACAGGGATCAAGAGGTGGAATTCTTTAGCAATAACTCTGAGATGAAGATGATTGTGTGCAGTTTCAGGTGTAGGATTTCATCCCTGTTGTTGGATATCAAACTGCACTCAATAAGGTTTGGCAGTGTAAGGTCAACCTCTCTATTGACTGAATCCATTGACTTTATGCAGTTTTTGAAAGCAAGAGACTTATTATGAATTGGATCCTCTAGAGATTTTTCAGAGGAGGTAAGTGTAATAGAGTATTCAATAGCAGTTTTATGTAATGAGATGGGATTGGTAGGTTCCCATGGTTGACAACAACCGTTCACTTTTGAATGACCCTGCCCTAGAAGCTGGGAGAACAAAGCTGGAATCAGTTCCCATCTCTGTATTGCACAACACACACAATTTTATAAAGAATGAAAATGGAGGATATTGTACATAATTTTCTCTTTTATACCATGAGCCCTGAGAAATCCATTTCGCTTGAAGGTTGTATGGCAGCATCTCCACAATAGAATTTATTCCTCTGGCAGTATCAAGAAAACCAAGTCCAGGTAAGTAGCCATCATTTTTTGCTGCTTCTATTTCAATGAGCAAATCTCCAAGCTCTTGAAGTCCTTTGGTAGTCTTTTGCTGAGACTTTCAGAAAAACCATCAAATCTAGCTAAAAGTGAAGCTTCAATTGTTTCTGGAGAGCAATAAAATCTGTCTAGTCTTTCCTAAACCATTTTAAGCCAGATAGTGGGTGATGGACATGAACTGTTCTGATCCTTTTAACATGCCGCGAGTGACTCGCTACATCAAGCCACTTAGTAAGAGCGTCTATTTTCTCACTTGGTTTGAGGTTCAGTGCTATGGCATTGTGAAAGCTAGATTTCCAGGACAGATAATTTACTGATTGGTAAACATCTTAAGTTCTCCTGTTAAAAGATCCAGATGAGCCAAATAGGTTGCAAGGTCAGATATATCTGAAGATCTGCTTGAACAGATGGATGGGAGCTGGTTTTCTTTATACGCTGCTGTATCGAATTGCAAGTGTGCTTTGGAGGTCTTTGCACCAAAGACAAAAGTCAAAATGATTGAAATTTATGCAGTGTTTGCACATGAAGCCTTTGTTTTGATGGTTTGTTTGGCAAGAGAATGCAAGAGTTCTGACTGCAGCTTCTTTTTGTTTTGTAATGAAGGGCACTACCAAAGTCTAATCATGTGGGATGTGGAGGATAAGTGATTGTTTGGCACCCTGAGTGTTGTAATGGTTCTGTGTTATTTTCGAGAACAGCAAAATGTGCTTGAATATATTCTCGAGTCCGATGTATTGATTGTTGGGGTGACAGGAGGTAGAC
>NW_024379548.1:0-25000 GCF_016835505.1 Polypterus senegalus
AAGACTGTGCTTATTCAAATGAAGATGAGATGGTCTAGTGTTTGGCACAAACTCAGCAAAAGTGCGAGAGAAACTTTTAAGTGCCGGGTCTTAGCTAACATTAAATAAAGCCGTGGACAACGCAAGATCACACAAGAGAGCGGCTCACGGGATACTGACTATGAATGCAGTACGTAGAGAACAAGGAAGAGCTCCAAAGAGCGCTGAACAAAAAACGCATTAAACAATTGAGAAGGCAGCAAAAAAATATGAAGCGAGTGACGCATACAAGCATATTCATAAGTGCATCTACTGCGGAAACAAAGCACAGTGTTAACCGTAAGTTTAAATTAAGTTTATAGACACGCTGCCGCTGGCGTTTGTCATGCCTACGACGAATACGATATTCGCGAGATACAAGTTTAATGAGAAGACACGAGGTATAAACGAGACCTTGGATCACTTTGTAATGGAGTTAAAATTGCTGTAACGGAGTTAAACTTGCGGGTGAAGGACTGTGCTTATGCAAACGAATAGGAAAGCAAGGTGTAAAGCTTAACTTTAAATTAAGTTCATAGACACGCTGCCGCTGGCGTTTGTCATGCCTAAAACGAATACAATATTTGCGAGATACAAGTTTAATGAGAGGACGCGGGGTATAAATGAGACTTTTGATCACTTTGTAACTAAGTTAAAATTGCTGGTGAAGGACTGTGCTTATGCAATCGAAAATAAGATGGTCAGGGATAGTATAGTGTTTAGCACAAACTCAGCAAAAGTGCGACAGAAACTTTTAAGTGCCGGGTCTGAGCTAACATTAAATAATTGTTGGTGAAGGACTGTGCTTATGCAAACGAATAGAAAGCAAATGTTACGTTATTTTTAAAATGTTTCCTTTTCTTTTTCATAACTTCTTTCACATACTTCTTCTCTGCTGCGAAGCGCGGGTATTCTGCTAGTCTAAATATATAACGCATATTTTTTGCTGCTTCGTGGGTTTCTGAGGACAATGGGTCTTTTTACTTCTGGTACATGCTTCCTCAGTTGGTTTGCCCAGTTGATTTCATACAAGGGACGCTATTGGTGGATGGCTGAGAAGCTACCTAATCAGAGCACGCAGTTAAGTTCCTGTGTGCTGATTGGCTCAGCGATGGAGTGCCAAATTCGATTCCACTGCGTTAACCAGGAAGTCTCATCTCGCTCATTCAGCATCAACGTGTTTTGCTGTGTAAAGAGTTAACGTTTGTGCTCTTTTGTGTTTATCTTTGTGCATAGTCAAGCCTTTTGTTATGGCTCCAAAATGATATGCTACTGCTTCCGGGGCCGTGCCCAAGCGCCAAGATGCTAACGATTGCCAAAAAGGTAAAAGTTTTGGATATGTTGAAGGAAGGGAACAGCTACACCACTGCAGGACGCCATTGCGGCATCAATGAGTCCACAATTCTTTTTATTTAAAAAGGAGGAAAAGAATATGAGATCTACGGCCACAGTGTCCTTTATTAAGGGCGCAAAACGAGTTGTAAGTGAATGTAATAAGGCGGTAGTCCGGATGGAATATGCTTTAGGGATTTGGATTGAAGACTGCTGGAAGAAGAACAACGGCGGTGCTACACAATCGTCTGAAGAGGCTCCTTTAGAAGAGCTGTAATGCTTTCCTTTGTTGTGCAGTAAAATTAAACTCATAGTTATTGGACAAGTTGTCGTGTCATTGTTGTTGAGTAACCATAATTAATTTTCTACATACAGTACTTATTACACGTGAATACGTTTAGTGTCACTGAACACACATTTTACTGTATACAATTTTTCTTGCATTGTACGTATTTATTGCTGGTGGCCTGTCTGTCGTAATGGCTGTAACATATGTGATATCGGAGACACTCGATATCTTTAAAATTATATTTAGGTTTTATTGTATACTAGCCAATCTACATAATCAGGCCGGTTTTTTAATGATTTTTAAGCACAGGAAGAAAATTAACATTTGAAATATCGGTAATGTAATAAATCAGCAAGAAAAGCAACATTGTAACAATGCACGAAACGAACCAACACAAAATCATCCGTGACTGAAAACTGACGGACCGCCATTGCTCATGTGCCCACCTCCAACTCGTCACTTGAGTTGTTGTCGTCTTTGCACAGTCCAGATGCACCTGTGACTCAAGTAGACTTTCCGTGTTCCTGCAGGAGCATCTAAGAAGACGCATGTTTGTCGCGGATGCGAATTGCTGTATGTAGCGTGTAAAACAGTTTGCTATGGTGCACGTGGTCGTGATTCATAACCGAAAACTCGGTTTTTAAAGACTGCTTACTTCATTGTGTTTTAACCTCAGTTGTAAAGGATTGTTTTAAGGATCCCATGGGATACCTCTCGCAAACAATTTTACACGCCGCATATGGTGATTCACCTCCTCTATGAACAGTCAACGTGGCTCAGAGGTGCACTTCCGGCGTGCTTTCCATGGGTGTCTTGCCTTAGTGAATTATATATATAGATAAACAGTGTATTTACATACATAATTTCAACTAATCTTACCTAATATCTAAGAGAATACAAAGGGTGTATGCCGTATAACTGTGCAGGAAATGTATATAATAGTGTTTGAGAGTTTATAAGGGCTTAAAATATATAAAAATAACCGTATGAACATATGGTTTTTACTTGGGGTTCTGGAATGCAACCCCTGCGATCGAGGATGGATTACTGTAATATATACATTCAAAGAGCATTGTCCCGTGGTGACCCAAGCTGAATATTATACATATATTTAATAGAACAAAGGGTGGGGGTTGGGGGTTGCAGTTTCAGTCACAGTAATAAGCAACTGAGAACAAGGTGCTTAAAAGCTACCATTTATTTCTGATGCCGAAATTAAGGAAATGCTGGTACCATTGCTTTTTTTGTTATCAATTATATATTGAGTTTAAGACATGATAACTAGCAATGTGAAAAAGTATACAATTACTTATTAAAGAAAAAGAAAAAAGAAAAACACATATTTGAAAAATCATATTTAGAATGTTATATATTAGAGATGGAGCAGTCATAAACTCATAATCCAACAATCCCACCACCTCAAACAAATCAATGACCATAACCCCAAGATTTTCACTCACCAGGGACAGCAAAACCAACAATCATCCATAACATGCGGATCAGAATCGAAGCAACTTAAACCTTGATTTTATTATTAACAGCCTTCCACTTTTTAATGCTTTTTTCCAATGCCTCATTATTATTAAAGCTGATGCCTTCAAAAACAAAAAAAAATTGTAAAATAAAAACTTTAAGTGCACAAAAGATAGATTATTTGGATTTTTCCATCAACACTATTTAAATTCTTTGATAATGCTACTGTAATTAATCAATGAAATTCACTCACAGAGGAAGAAATAATAAAATGATCTGACCACGGGCATACTGTGGGGTGCTATTAAGTGACTAATTGAGATGCCCAATGGTAAGAGAGCAGATTTTCAATCAATTAATTTTATTACATGAAAAAGATTAATAAGTAAAAAAAATGGAGAGTATCGGTGGAATATCAGGAAAAGCATTTCTTATGTAGAAGTATATCATCAGTATATAATAAGATTTTATGGTCTGTGCTGGCTACTGTTATTAGTGTGAAAACAGAACTCAACCACTGCACTATAGCAAGGAGTTCTAAACAAAAGACTGAAAAGTATTGTTGAAAGCGAGGTACCCCTGCCTAACACCACGCTGCAAGTTAAAAGATGAAGTTATTCTAAAGAGCTTCTGTCTTATCCTGAAAAGCCTTAAGTTTCTTATTCAGAGTACAGATTTCTTCATTATGGCATTTGATGTTCTGTTTAATTAAATTTTGCTCCACTGTAAATTTCCATATACTGTAGCTAAATCCACTTTGAGGTCCGTATAGGTTCAACTTCTCACTCTGCTCAAGAACATTCTGTTTCAGCTTCTGCACAAACTGCCCCATCAAAGAGTGGAAGCTCCAGTTTGCCTCCATAGTTGACAGTTTTCCTAATTCCTAATTTCTGCTTCCTTACTTTTAAGCCTGGCAGTGTTACCTACACTGTACTTACAAATATAATCTTTCTTATGAATGAATGAATGCTTACCCCTAACTGTTCTACTAGTACTAATGGTCCACAGTAGGAGCACTATGTTCTGATCTGCCTAGTAACCATTTTTAGAACTTAATTCCTTTTCACTTACAGAGGAGTGATTATTTTTTACTCTTCACCGCTACAGGCAGTCCCCGGGTTACGTACGAGATAGGGACTGTAGGTTTGTACTTAAGTTGAATTTGTATGTAAGTCGGAACAGTTACATTATATTAATAAATGCTATTGCTGATCGACTGTAACCGAGTGCTCTGCCAGTGAATGATGGATTTTCACCTCTCTCTAACTTTTTTATTATTTCTACTTTATTTTCCATGGTGATGGTTTTTCTCTTCTTTACTGAATCACCAGCACTTGCATCAGATTTGTGTTTCAGAGACATTGTTGAAGGGTGAGGACAAAAGGTTAAGATGAGCTCCTCTGCACAGCACTGTACACACTATCACAGCAGGAAGGTACACCCACTGAGAGCGAACAGGATGCGGCCAAAGTCGGGTAGTGAATCACCCACCACCACCCCCATTCAACAGGCAGCAACATGTGGCACACTACAATGCTGCCCCCCGCCACCCCATTCACCCTGAATGCCCTCCGTTCAGCTACAACTGGGTCACGGCTTGCAGCATCACCAGCCGCCCACCGAGAATGAACGGGGCAGACGTTTGAGGGACACTGCAAGGCTGTGTGGTGGGCGGGAAGTGAAATGCCCCCCTCCGCCCCATCAAGCCTCCATCCTGCACACGAGTGCTTGCCGCACAGCCAACCGCCCACTGAGAATGAATGGGGTGTTCATCAACCGGAGCCACCTGAGGGACACTACACTGTGCGAGCAGCGAAACCGCCCATCTCCAGCCTCCGTCCAGCCACTGCTTGCAGTGTCCCCAGGCCGGAGATGACAGAGAGGCAGTTACTGAGGAGCCTGCGTTGCATCCCTCAGACAGATGAAAGAGCAGCTGCGGCTCCGTTCGTAAGTCTTTTGGGTACTACCTGTAGTATAATGGTTATTTACTCACTGTTTTGCCAACTTTTAAAGCTGCTTGTGCTGCATCCCACTGACATTGCTCCCTGCCCTTCATGCACTGCAAAGTTTGAACACAAGACCCCTTTCAGCCACACTCAGACACTTGTGTATCTTTTATCCTGTGCAGTTGAAGAACACCAAACAAAAATAAATTCCAACAAGAACAAAATGCAGTAAAAAATCCTGCACAGCTCCTTAGTGGCATCCAAAAACAAATGTTTTAGGAGCAAACATTATATTTTTTGTGTTCAAAATGTGTAATTTTCAGTCCAATAAGCACAGAAGCATGTTTCCTAATCATTGGAATAAAACAGATTGCGAGCATAGAAAGCAACAACAACCCACCCACCACCACCCCAAAATTGCCCTGTAAAAACGGTCCCATATAGTATTAAAATATTTAGGGTTAAGATTAGTGACCTGGCGTGCCCCTTCACCAGCCAAGTCCAAACCAAGTCCTCAGCAGATTGCTACATCTTTATATTGGAGCCAGATGATCCACTGATCCAATGCACCAAAAGTTCAAGTTCCCTAGAACCCCTAGGTTAGATTAAACAAAAGAGTATTTCCAGAATTTTACAGAGAGTGAGTCAGGAGATTCCTAGTGAGCAGCTAAGATTAATTTAGCAGAGATGGTACCCAGACAGAATACCCTTCGCTGGATAGTAGTTAAGGTTAGAGAACAGAGGTTTAAGAGAAGAAATGTGAAGAAAATTGATGAATATTAACAGAGAAGATATTGAATAGTCAATTGGATACATTTGTTCAAAACACAGAAACTAGAGAGCAGTTCCTAAACATATGGAGAAATCTGCCAGGGACATATAAAGGACACAGGTGACAGATGGGAACAACAGCCAACCGCAAAGCATAAAGTTTATGAGGGGTGAGGTACAGGTGATGTACAAATTTAAATTATGTATGCTGATAACTGTGGTTTTGAAGGATGCCAAGATATTGCTAAGGACAGCTTTCCAAAAGATTGGGGGGAGAAGACAGGAGGTAATGCTGTCAGACTGAAAATAAGGGTGAAGGTCTAGTAGATGCCGTATGCAGACTTGCATATAGGGATGATACAATCTTAAAGTGGCTAAAAAGAGATGGGCCTGCCACCTATACAAAGGGCAACATTCTGGAAAGTGGAGGTATGTCTGCACCAAGCTGGAGTTGTGTCAAGATGCTCTTCCACTTTCGACCCGAGTCTGCAAAGCAAACATGACTAAGGAACTTAAAGTAGGGAGGTGGGACTTTGGTTTTAGGGCAGTAAAGAGGAGAACAGAGAGAGAGAGAGAGAGATCTAGGGGACACCAGTTTGGATTCAATAGGGAACCAGAATGGTAGATTTATGGGAAGATTTAACCAGCGGGCGGCATGGTGGCGCAGTGGGTAGCGCTGCTGCTTCGCAGTTAGGAGACTCGGGTTCGCTTCCCGGGTCCTCCCTGAGTGGAGTTTGCATGTTCTCTTCCTCCGGGTACTCCGGTTTCCTCCCACAGTCCAAAGAAATGCAGGATAGGTGCATTGGCGATTCTAAATTGTGCTTGGTGTGTGGGTGTGCGCCCTGCCCGGGGTTTGTGTCCTGCCTTGCTCCCTGTGTTGGCTGGGATTGACTCCAGCTGACCCCCGTAACTCTGTAGTTGGGATATAGCAGGTTGGATAATGGATGGATGGATTTAACCAGCTCCATATTGGCTGGAGGGTAAGCACCCAGTAATATAACTCTAGGTCTGGCAGAGATACTCCACCATCAGATTTATCATGAATCAAAGTGGACTGCTTAATGGAAAGGCACACAAAAGAAATATAACTTCTAACCAATATTTTATGTAGGGGAGATAGTGGAAGCGTGGCACTAAGAAAGTTAAAGCGATGTATTATATTCATTTTAATAATTGCCAACCTGGAAAAAATGATAGTGGAAGAACGGACCATGTGGAAAGGGATTCCTTAACACAATTAAAAAATGTTGTGGTAATTAAATGCTATAATTTTCTGCAGAGGAGGAGAAAAAATTTGATCCCAAAATATTTCATTGAGTTAGCCAAAGGGCTGCGGTGGGCTGGTGCCCTGCCCGGGGTTTGTTTCCTGCGTTACACCCTGTGTTGGCTGGGATTGGCTCCAGGAGACCTCTGTGACCCTGTAGTTAGAATATAGCGGGTTGGATAATGGTTGGATGGATAGCAAAAGGGATCTACAATGGAAAAGCTGACTTGTGGCATAGATAATTCAACAGAAAAATAGCAGACATTGCCTAATTAATTTTATAAACAGACTAGATTTCAAATTAATTAAATAAACAGAGGATGTGAGACAGATCAGAGGTGAATCTTAAATTCAACTTTTTGCATCAGTAAAGAAAGAGTTTAACATATAGTGGGTGCTTGAAATCAGTAACTCGCACTCCTGATTCACCACACAAGGGCAAGCTTTCTCCAAAGACGAGAAGCGAAATTCAAGATCAGTGAATTTTGGATATGAAGTCCAGCCAAATTATAGACATATTAAATTGTGAGATTGCAAATAAACTGTTTTACAGCCATCCACACATATATGGGGCAATGAACAAAGAGCCAAAGTTAACAATAATAAAATCAACAAGCTTTGAGGTAAGTGTATCACAGTATTTTTTATTGCACAGCAAAGACATGTTGAACATTAAAACAGATTTAACAAAAATGACATGAGAGGCTGATTGTTTCAAGTGATGCATTAACATAAGGGGGGGGGGCAAGTGAATTGGAAATAAAAATTTAATCTAATCCAGATAAAAAATGAGAAAGTTTTAGCAGATGAGTTTAACAACTGAAAAGAATACATCAAGTTCAATCAGGAGCACAGTTTCACAGCTAGTGAGGTGACTATGGTTGAGAAAGAGGCAAGGTCATTTTGTTTAGGAAAGGCTTCATAGTAGCATTTGCATCCATGCCCACAATTAAATCAAAACCTTCAGATTCAGGATCCCACCAGTTATATGTTTAAATAATATAGGCTCATACAGTGTCGTGAATAAATGCAACTCAGAGCTGTCTTCCTACCACCCAATTCAGTTGGCATATAGCAAAATCTGTTGGCATCATCTGAGGCTGCTCTGAGTATTTTTAGCTGCATGTTGCACTGGAAGAGAATCACTGTGCCATGAATGTAGTGCTAGTTAATGTGGTGGCTGCCATCAAATATCATTTGTTGAAAAATCTGAGCACCTCCTTGGCTAATAGCTTAGATTCCTATATAAACTCTACATTCACTTTCTTTCGCTATATGTAATCAAGAACTCTGACACTTTTAGATCCCAAAACAAGTCCTCGGATGTTACAAGAAATACCAGCCATGATTACAGTAAAGAAGAAATAATCAGAGATACAACAGAAGCAAATAAGAAGCACTAGAACTAGACATGGGGCATTTGATACTGAGGCTTAAAAGCTTTTATCAGTTTAATAAAGCACACTGTTTTGAAGCTTGTATTGGCACTTTACAAACTTGTGACTGATAACATCCAAAGCTACAAATGCCATTGAAGCATCGGGAACGGTCCGAAAGTTTTTAAAGCTTTGCACTGCTTCACATGCAATGTAAGGGCAAGAGCTGCTTGGGTTGCTATGATTTCTTTAACCCACCAGATGTCACTGTTTTTGAAGCTTTGGATCTTTTCCTGGCACATTGAGGAAGAAACTTTAGAAGCTTGCCAAAAGAGATCCTACTCTGCTGGGCCCTTGAGCAAGGCCCTTAACCTACAATTGCTCCAGGGGCGCTGTACAATGGCTGACCCTGTGCACTGACCCCAAGGGGTATGCGAAAACTAACACATTCCTAATACAAGAAATTATATAAGACGAAATAATGAACAAAAAAAAAAAAAAGCTTCACAGGGCTTAGTCTGCCCATCACTAGCTTGAGTTTCCCAGCTTCTCCACTGGAAAGATAAACACCAACTAGCAATCACAGGAGTCCCTTCCAAAACCAACCCATTAACCATGCATCTCCAGAAAAAACACCCCCACCATGTGTGCAGACAACCACTTAAACAAAATCGAACAAGTTAATGATAAACCCACACAGGCACGGATCCCACCCACTTGAATCTCCCAGCTCTGCAACCCCTTGCTCCGGGCAGAGGATCCATCGGTCAAGGCAGTGCCAGGATGGGATAATCAACAATTCCTCCTGCTGTGGGGTACAAAATCTGTACATTTTGGTTCACATTTCCATTATATTTTGTTCAAGACAAGACAATAGATGAACTACATTCAGGACAAATCAAAGCATGTTTTCTTCCCAGTTGTATCTCACTTTTAAAACAGCTGTTCCAACAAAGAAAGGAAGACATGCTGGTGGCTCAGTTACTTTATAACCTGAGAAAGGATGGACATCTAATTATTTTACAGCCTGGGAAAGGAAAACATAGTGACATCTCAGAGAACACAAAAAAGTTTTATTGTTTGGGAAAATGGACAGTGAATTCATTCATCATATTGACAGCCAAGCAATCCAGAATATCTAACAATCACATCTTGCAAAACCTCCCAGTAGAATTTTAGAATGAATATGCCTCATCTGACGTGCGATATAGTAAGGAAGTGAGGAAGGAGGGAGGAAGAAGAAGGGACGAAGACGTCAGAAGAGAACAGAGCGACGTCAGCATGAAGCCATTTCCATCTGGTTGTCAGAAAATTATCATGAACAACTCGAGTGCTAGATCACGAGCCGCCTGAGACGTTCATCCTTGTCATCTTTAACTTTTTCGTAAGCTTTTTCTAAAGACTTTATATATCCAGACTTTTCTATCAGTCCTATTTTCTATTATTCTGGTCTTATATTCTTATTATATTATATATTATATACACATATAATATATACCAATATATTATATTGGTCTGGTCTTCTATTCTTATCCACTGGTATTATTACAGTATTTTTCCTGTAATAAATACCATGCTGCTTTTAACTTTCTATGCTTTGTCTTAATGTCTATAGAGTGATTGAAGTAATAAGCTAGATATCTTTGATAACCTGGTGCGGCCAGAGGTTTGCCATTACCTCTGTGCTGCAAGGTTTATTAAGGCTGTGAGTGAGAGCTCCATCCAAAAGGGAACAGGATGTAAAGTAAGGCATTCTTGGCTGATAAATGGCCTATAGTCAAGAGTGCTAAGCCTTTGTAGGTTTAAATGTATTATTGTAGACCAAAAGTAATATTTAGGTCTGAGATATCATTAAAACATTGTATATTGTTTGTGCCGATAATAAGTAAATCTCTTGAAGTGCTGAGAGTGTGACAGGTTGTGTTATTCCTAAGGCACTTGTGTGGTTTAAAGTGCCACAGGTTAACCAGCTGTGTGTTTGTCATTCATGGGGCACTGTTGTGATTAGGGTCAGTGTGTATGTAAGTCTCGTAAAGTCCTAGGAGAGTGACAAGTTGTGTTATTCATAAGGCACTTGTGTGGTTTAAAGTGCTAGAGATTAACCAGCTGTGTGTTTGTCATTCATAGAGCACTGTTGAGGTTCTGCGTGTATGTCTATGCATGTGTGTGTTAATCTTAAAGTGCAACAGTAGACCAACCCGATAACGAACTTGACGAATACACTTACCCTTGAAGAAAACAGGTAAAGGGTAAGTAGAGGGAAATGCTAAAATAAAACACCTCTACTTCAAGGAAACAGAATGTAATGTGACATCCCCCCACTTTTCCCCTTTATAATAAATATTGTCATAAAGGAAGTCAATAGTAATGAGGTCTCCATACACACGTTTTAAAAAAAAATAATAATAAAAAGTTTGTCTCTTAAAGCTTGGCAGAACAAATGTAACTTACAAGATAAACGAAAAAAAAAACCAAATAGCACCAATTAAAAGGAAAAATTGCCTGTAACTTGAAAGTCATTGATAGCCTCTGAAGTGCACTTTGGCTTCTCAAAGATGATGTGTCTCAAGGCATGAAAAATCTTGAGATGAGCTGGCTACAGCAGGAAATGTTGCAAGCCAAGTCCCTGAGCATGTTTCATGACTGGGGCCATAGCCTTTGTGGCTTGAGCTGTTGCAGGGCAGAAGTCAGGAAAAAGGTAAATTTGCTGTCCTTCATAGTGCAGGCCGGGTATCTTCCTTGACTCCTTCAGAATAACCTGCCAGTTAATGTTGAGGAATTTTAATATTAATGAATTTTGATTAGCTGTGTAAAATGTGTTGCATTTCACCATAATAGGGTAATAATTACAGAGGGCTGGAAACACTGATAATCATAACTTACTTAGAAATATAATGGCATATCCTCTGTCGTCATTTTCTTTGATTCCCAGGATGTGAATATTGTTTCTGTGGTTTCTACCCTCCAATTCAATGTGCTTAGCACTTAATGCTGACACCCAACTGTCCAGAAAAGTGATCTGCTTATCATGGCAATGGGTTGTTTCCAGCAGCATTTTAAACTTCGAAAAAACCTTTTTCTGGAAGATTTGCAGTAGAGATCTGCACATGATGGAGTGCTGGTTTACCACAAACTGCTTCACATTATTAAAGAGAGTCTCCATATTGGAATTGTCGGCATGCTCACATTCTATATACTAAAACTTCTTCACAGGGCTGGGGACTTTGGAATAATGCTTTCTTGACCCAAAAGGCATGTAATGATTCTAGAAAATTAAGTAAAATGTTCTCATATAAAAATTGTGTAATTTGGGGGGGATGAAAGTCATAAAATTGGAGAAAAGCTGGGAAACCAAGTTAACTCATGCTCATCTGCAACCAAGGGTCACGTGGTCTCCGGAAATATTATATTTTAGTCAGCTTCCGCACAGAAGTAATATGCAACTTTCAGCAATAGGCAGTACTTTGTCCACTTCAACCAACCAAGGATGTCATGATTATGTCAGCAATTTATGTGTTGGCTGTCTCCTGTCTTTCACAGAACTTCATTGAAGAGGTGTGATATGGAAATTGACTTTAAACATTCATTTGTAGATATGCTTTCATATCGATAACAGGTCATTTTACTGGTATTCTTATAAGTGGTAAAGTATGTGCTAGAGAAAACTGCTTCACTGTTTTTCCTTGAACTCTTCCTAATAATCCACCTGGGGTACAGAGATAAGAGATGGAGGAAGGATTTTAACTATGGCTGTAGTCAACCCTAGTTCATCCTGATAAGTGACCACAAGTGGAGCTGCAGCTGCCATCTCAGCGAGTGGTGAGTAAGTGTGACTTAATAGAGCAAGAGTCAAAGGTTTGGTATACAGTGGAACCTCGGTTCACGTGTCTCGGTACACGTACAAATCGGATTACAACCAAAAAGTTCGCCAAACTTTTGCCTCGGCTCACGACCACACACTTGGTAAACGAACAATCCAGTTTCCCTTTCGGTTTGTACGTGTTCAGTCTCTCCCTGTGCATATCCTGTGCAGCGAGCAAGAGAGAGAGAGTGAGACACACACAGGTGTGCGAGAGACACACACACACGAGAGAGAGGCACACACACACAGGCGCGTGAGAGAGAGACGCACACACACACACACACACACACACGAGAGAGAGAGAGGCGCGAGAAAGAGGCGCACACACACACACACAGGCGCGCACTAGAGAGAGAGTGAGCGAGAGAGGGAGAGCTGGACGCATAAGGTAGAAAAGGCTTGTTTTTGTTTTCAGTTCTGTTTACAGCGATCGGTTCATAGCGTGCATTGTGGCAGTGTTACTTTTCTTGATGGTTTATTACATTACGGATTTTTCAAATGTTCATTTTTTTCCCTGTGCTTAAAACTCATTAAAAAAAAACTGTTTTTAGTGAGCAGTTCCTAGCACTATAGCGCGAACTATTTGCAGTGTTAGTTTTCTCTGTTATTCAATGTTTTTACATTTAGTTTACTATTATGCTGTGCATTCTATGGTATAATTAACTATATTTGTGCTTAAAAACTAAAAAAATATATATTTACATACAGTTCGTGCAGTCTGGAACGGATTAATTGTATTTGCATACAATCCTATGGTGGAAATTGCTTCGGTTCACGACCAAATCAGTTTACGACCAGAGTTTTGGAACGAATTATGGTTGTGAACTGAGGTTCCACTGTACTTTGGTCTACATGGAAGGTCCTAATGTGATGATAGGACATTGTCGGACCCTTCCACAACAAAACATTGTGCATTAACCAAGACTGCTTTTTTCATTTTTAGCCAGAATGTTTCAACTACTGATGTAACTTCACTAAACTTTTCTGAAACTACTTCTGCTGGACAAATGTGTTCAGCAGTTTTTTTTTCTATTTTACAATAGTATTACATAATGAGGTCAACATTGCACAGTACCTGTTTTTTGGAGAATAGCTTGGACACAATTCTATACTACTTTTTTGAACCCTAAGAAAGTACTTCACAATTGCCTCTGTAGACACCTTCTACAACTAGACTTTTACTTCAGCTACCTTTTTGACCTGCTGCTATCTTTCAACCAGAAGCTCAATAACTAGCATTGCATAAAAGTGCTATTACTTTAACTTAAAACTTTCTTCTTTTTAGCACTCCCCCCAATGTTTTTAGAGATTCCATGGTACAGTTCTTTGTTCACAGACCCAGGACCCAGGATGCTTTCAATATTTATTTGAATATTCCAGGCTTTGCAACAGATACCTTGATCAGGGTTGCCACTTCATCACCAAGTGGTGACTAGCAAATAGTTCAGCACTCATTTTTACCCAACTGTCTAGAACAGGGGTTGCCAACTGCAGTCCTGGAGGACCATGGTGGCTACAGGTTTTCATTCTAACCCTTTTCTTAATGAGTGACCTGTTTTTGCTGCTAATTAACTTCTTTTGAAATAATGTTAATTGACTTGGTCTTGAGGACTCAGATCCCTTAATTGTTTGTTTTTCCTTAATTAGCAGCCAAACAATAATGGCATACAAAATGAGCCAAAACAACTGGTGTCCATCGTACATTATCTGAAAATAAAGAAAGATGAAGGTCTCAGGAATATTGGTCTTCTCAGGTCCCCAAAACATTTTAACAGAGCTTTTAGAAAAGAAAAAATCAACAATTTTGGAAATGTCTGCTAATGTACCACAAGAGCAGCAACAAGCCATGGAATTAAAGAACCGGTTTAATTAATGACAAGAATTGGCACCTCATTAAACAGCTGGTTGGAAATTAGTTGGAGTTTAAGGCCCTGACTTAGTTGGTCTTCTGTTGGCTCCCTCACTTCACATTTCATTTCTGTTTGGGTGCCATTTAGGGAAAGAAATGAAGAAATTCAGGGGAACAAATCTTAAAAAAGCAATTCAATTAAAGTGAGTTCACAAGAAGTTAATTAGCAGCACAAGCAGGGCTTGTTACATTTGTTTTTGTTGCACCATCATGGAAATACATTTTCAAATTCACTGTCTCTCTCACTCTACATACTCCCCATTGAACATCATCAAGGGTAAGAATACTAGTACACTCCCAAATGGATCATGGGAAATTCTTGAGGCAATGAAGCATGCTAAACTTTCAAAATCGGTGAAATTCATTGATAAAACAAAACAACATCAAAAATAACAGTAAAACTTATAAACTGTTAAATACAGCAGTAACTCAAAAAATAATAGCAGAATTACATTCCTTGGGTTAAAAAAAAAAAATGAAATGATCGCTTTTACGTGTCCCACATAATAATTTCTGCAGGGTAGAGTTTCTTTGAAAAGAAAACAAATAGATTTGTAATGTCAATGGAATATTACAGTGAAAAAACTGCCCCTACATCAATACTTAGATCCATCAATCCATCCATTATCCAACCCGCTATATCCTAACTACAGGGTCACAGGGGTCTGCTGGAGCCAATCCCAGCCAACACAGGACACAAGGCAGGAAACAAACCCCGGGCAGGGCGCCAACACTAGTAAATATCTATATATATAATTCACCAAGGCAAGACACCCATGGAAAGCACGCCGGAAGGGGCATGGACTCACTAAACCGCCGACAAGTAAGACACCTATGGCGCACGCAAGAAGGAGCCACGCCCACCAACTCCAAGACCATTGGATACAACGACAACTCGCAGAACCACGGCCACCAACTCAGACGTGACAACACAGAAAAAACTGCGTCATTTATATTCGTCTGTCGTAGAGGCCACATGCACCTCCGAGCCACGTTGACTGTTCATAGAGGCATGTTTCTTGCGGAGGTGAATCGCTATATGCAGCGTGTAAAACGGTTTGCAAGGGGCATCCCATGGGATCCTTAAAACAATCCTTTACAACTGAGGTTAAAACATAATGAAGTTACGACGCACAACCGCGTGCACCATAGCAAACTGTTTTACACGCTACATACAGCAATTCGCATCCGCGACAAACATGCGTCTTCTTAGATGCTCCTGCAGGAACACGGCCCCCCTCCCACCTCGCTACTACCGTGGTCGGGTGTCTTGGTGGATTATATATAGAAAAGCAGCCAAAACTGCACAGAGCAATGAAAAGTGTACGTGAGTCACAGGTGCATCTGGACTGTGCAAAGACGACAACGACTCAAGTGACGAGTTGGAGGTGGGCACATGAGCAGGCAGTGCATACTGAACTAGAAATCAGCAGACTAACATGACGGAGGAAGCGGAATGGACGTCCTTCTCCTCTCCTCCCATTCCACCCTCCGTGCCTGAGCGATGTCCACTCCCATCCCTCCGTCTGGGAGAAGAAGGCGCGATGGCGGTCTGCCGGTTTTCAGTCACGGACGATTGTGTGTTGGTTCGTTCCGTGCATTGTTCCAATGTTGCATTTCTTGCTGATTTATTACATTACTGATTTTTCAAATGTTAATTTACTCCCTGTGCTTAAAAATCTTTCAAAAACCGGCCTGATTATGCGGCGTATGGTATGCCGCGGGTTGGCTAGTGATCTTTAATTTCTCAAGGCGTCCTGTGCCTTTTCATCCCAACAGAACTTCTTCAGTTTTGTGGTTAAAGAAGTTATTGGTGCTACTACAAAGCTGAAATTATTCTGAACTGTCTATAATAATTAGTGAAGTCCACCAAATGCTGTATTTACTTAACACTATCTGATGTTTTCCAGTTCAAAATACCTGTGACCTCAGATTGATCCATTGCTAATCCTTTTTGTGCGATCTCATTGCCCAAAAATAATAGTCAGTATGAAAGTCACATTTCTCAAGATTCACAAAGAATCTCTAAAATGTTGTAGTACTTCCTTAATGCGTGATATATTCTAGTCAGGTTATAAGCACTCTGCAGATCAAGCCTAGTATAAACAGACCCCGTAACTTGATTTAGAAGAGATGAGAGGAAGAGGATAATTATTTTTCATTGTTGTTTGATGTAGTTCTCTATAATTTACACATGGTTGTTGACCTCTATCTGATTTCTCTACAAATAAATAAACAGTTGCTACAGGACTATTAGGCAGACCAATAACACCAGTTTGCAAATGTTCTTTAATATATTCTTCTAAAGCCATCATCTCAGGATGAGTAAGAAAGTGTATCTTCTCTTTAGGAAGAGGAGCATTAGGTAAGAAATCAATTGGGCAGTCACCTTCCTGTGATTTCTGTGACAAGCTGTTGTTAAACACATCTATGAACTTGTATTAATTCAGGACAATATTAATATTAAAAACATTAATATTCCAGTAGTTCTAAATGCTTGCATGATTCCATGCTACTATGTCTTTCTTTTTTCACTCATATTTTTGTAGTCAAGATGAGCCTAAAATCAGTTGTGGGATTTGTGATTGAATTACAAAGAAGGAAACGGATTCACTATGGAACAGTCCAATTTGTAAATGAACAGTAGGTGCAATATATTATAAAAGGCTATTACCAATGAGCTTACCATTGACAGACAAAACTTGTGGCTTTAATTTCTGACTGCCAATTCTCAATTTCATAATACTAATCTATTTTTTTGCTATGGTTATTATTTCATCAAATAGATTTAAATAAATGTCTGAATTGGCTATTGACATTTTTTTCCTTTTGTGCCTGTTACTCTGATGCTATTAAATCAATATCAGAAAAGATATGTTTTATCTTAATGTCCCACATATTCTGTACTGGCTAGCAGCTAGTCAGTATATTTTTTTTTATTCAAGAGGTAACAATAATCATGAAAACAAAGCAAGGAAGATAAAACAAAACTGATTGTCAAAACCAAAATGCAAAACTGAGAGAATAGTAGTCAAAATAGAGTTGTAGGAGTCAATAACAATGTCAGAAAGAAAATCACACAGATCATAAAGTTTTTATGTAATTGAATAAAGTCTCATGGCATTTTGTTATACCATCACACAATAGGACATCTTATATCGCACACTCCCCAGAGGATCATGGTACATTGTCATGGCAAAGGAGCTCACTAACCTCTCAAAAATGGCTACCTCCATAAACAAAAACAAACAAAAAAAGAAGTCAAAGCTAGGCTTGCTTACAGGCAACAACCCTCAGTGCAGACCATCAGGGTCTTGTGGCCAGCACAAAGACTCAACAAGCACTTGAAGCCACAATCAAAGGAAATTCCGGAAGAGACAAGAAACAAGTTGTTGAAATATATTAGTCTGAAATGTTTCTAAGCATCTGACATTCCAAAGAACCACAGTCAGAGCAATAATCGATAAATGGAAAATACTGCCAACTTTATTCCAAGCGTTTAGAATAAAATCATCCAGGAAGTCACAAAGGATCCTAACAAATATGTGAAGAGCTAAAGGTTTATCTTGCCTCAGCAAATGTCAGTGTTCTCGACTCCATAACTTAACAGGCAAAAGTTGGCTTCTTTGAACAATAACAATAATAACCCACGTCTAACCAAGAACAACAAAAGCTTGCCTCTCTGTTTTTCCAAGAAACACTTTGATAATTACCAGTGCTTTTGGAAGAATGTTCTGTGGACAGTTGAGACAAAAGTTGAACTTTTTGGACATTATAGATCCCATCATACACAGCATTCATCAATCATGACATTCTTCAGTAACAACATCATATCAGCTGTCAATCATGATGGTGGTAGTGTGATGGTGTCCACAAATCAAATTCTTCTGCCAATGGGACTAGACAGCTTGCCATTATTGAAGGAACCATGAATTCTTAAGGAGCAAGTTTTAGTTATCTGCCTGTGAGCTAAAGTTGAAGCATACAGTAATTTAAGCATTCTGCAAGACAGTGATCTAAAACACAAAAGCAAATCTACATCAAAATGGCTAAAAAAACAGCTTTGAATTGGACTAACCAAAGTCTAGACTGAAAACTAACAGTGCTGCTTCGGCAGCACCTAAAATGAGCAGTTACTTTGTAATGTACTAGTTACCTTTTAATAGGAATTGTGAGAGCATGAGGCAACTGGCGTACCAGTACTTATAGGTAAGGGATCGGTGTGCACCATTTCAAATTTGTGACGGTGCTCCTTGCTCCCTCTCCCATTATGGGAGCCTCTTGCACCTGACACCGTCGGTACCGTAATAGAGATGAGCATTGCAGATGAGAACAAAACACACATGAAGCAAGGGCAAGGTGTGAAGAGTTCAGTGCATTTATTAAAAAGAACTCAACTAAACAAGTGTTCAAAAAGTGCAGTGCTCCAAACTTTCCATACGTAATCCATAAAAAGTGAAAATCCAAGTGATTAAATACAAGGCTTAAAACGAGAATAAAAGCCAACAGTCATTGGGTCAGTGTTGCTTCAACTTTTGAACGAGCAGAGCACAACTCCCACCTAGTCTCCCCAGAGCTCACCTATTACTCACTCAGCTGGCAGAGACTCCAGCAGTTGCGGTCCTCTCCTTCCCAATCCTCATCTTGGCTGCCTGTAGCTGCGTCTCCAGATCGCTCGGGTTGCTTGCACTCTTCCTTCTCGCTTGCTCCAGCATCCCTGGAGAGGACGCCACCTTGATCGCTCCCTTTCCTCTGCACAATTAGCGGGGATGATCCGTCCCTAGAGTGCCAATCCTTCGCTCTGTTGTGGGACCACGTGCCTTTTCTTACACTAGCTGGCAGGCTCGTTCTCTCTCCATCCCAGTGCTGCACTCTCTTTCTTTGCCTCAGATTCTCTCTTTTTCTTATTTTATTTTTTTCCCTGATTCTTGATTCTCCCCTTTTGCAGTCGAGTTTCCCTTGTAAGCTGGGGATGTGGCACAGCTGTGGCAATGAGCAGCTCCTGGCGTCAATTAGGGTAGCGGATGATCCTACACCTGTGCACTAAGTGTAGGGCTCCCCGCTCTCATACAGCACATGGAAAGCACCAAAAAAAAAGGCGAGAGTGTGACGATTATTTATTTAAAATGCCAGTCAGCCGCGGACCTCACTTTACAACAGTATTATACTGTACAGAGTAATGGCTTTCAGTACAACCTGTATATGCTTACTGTGGTTGTTTCAGAGAACATGGAACAAGTGCATTTTGCTGTAAATGGTTGATACTTCTGAAATAAAGAAGTACTACAATGATGAGTGGAGCAAAGTTCCTGCTAAGCAATGTGAAAGAGTTATCTTGAATTATATGAATTAGTTGCAGTCATGTCTGCCCTAGATAGCACACCAGGAAGTGATCCTACTAAATCTCGGTATTCCATTTTAAACTAACTAAATTCTTTCACCAGGACATATTTACCTGATTTATTTACAATAATTTCTCAACTGAAAGCGTCCACCTGCGTCGTTGACGCAATACCAACAAGCTTTTTCAAAGAAGTATCAGATATGCTAAATAAAAATGTGCTTCACATAGTGAATTCATCATTAGATATGGGAGACTGTCTTAAGACTGCTATTGTTAAACCCGTGTTCAAGAAAAATAATCTCGACTCTTCTGTTTTTGACAATTTTAGACCTATTTCTAACCTGCCTTCCTTAAGTAAAATTCCAGAAAAGGCAGGCATTACGCAGCTAAATGATCACTTGACTAAACATTCTTGACAAGTTTCAATCAGGTTTTAGAACAAATCACAGTACAGAAACTGCACTTGTTAAAGTAGTAAATGACTTGTGGGTAAATACAGACCGAGGCCATTTATCTGTTCTCATCCTCTTAGATCTGAGTGCAGCATTTAATACCATTGATCACAATATTCTTATAAGTCACTGTAGTCAGTGGGTGGGCCTCTTTGGCAGTGTCTTAATTTGGTCTTAAGTCTTACATAAATGGTCCAACTTTCTTTGTTAGGTGTGCTAATTATACTTTGAAGACACATAATATTCTATATGGTATTCCACAAGGATCTATCATGGGTCCAGTGGTCTTTTCGATCTGCATGATTCCATTAGGTCAGCTATGCTAATGACACACAACTGTATTTATCAATAGTGCCTGATGACCCCGACTCTCTTGGTTCATTGACCGAATGTTCTACTTGTGTTGATGAGTAGTAATTTTCTTAAACTAAATAAGGAGAAAACAGCAATCTTAGTTATTGGCAAAAATGGATATAGTGAAAGTATTAGAAAAAAACTTGATCAATCAGCTTAAAAGTCAAGATGGAGGTAAAGATTTTAGGGGTAATTACTGACTCTAACTTAAATTTTAAATCACATACTAATCAGATTACCAGGAGAGCATTTTCACTTAAGGAATATGGCAAAAATTAGATCCCTTATAACCTTGCAAGATGTTGAAAAATTACTTCATGCTTTTCTTTTTAATCAACTAGATTACTGTAACGCTCTTCTTTCAGGACTACCTAAGAAAAATATCAGTTGGTTGCAACTAGTACAGAAAGCAGCTGTCAGAATTTTAACAAGAGAAAGAAAATCTGAGCACATCTCTCCAGTTTTAAAGTCATTACTTACTCATAGCCCTGATTGGTCACTGATTATGTGAAGTGTTCTCTCCTGCAGTTATTCCCTTTTAATTCCACTTCCCAAAGAAGATTGTGTTTGGTTATTTGTTGACTAATTAGCTACATATAAGGGTCCCCACTGAAATGATACCCTAACCAACATTACTGCCACTTACTTTCCTGTGCCTTCAGCCTTCACACAAAAGATTGATGGATATTTTTAATAGCCAAGCTGAAACAAAGATAATAATGGCAATAGTTCAAAGCAGGAGTGAGCCGTGTCGGTCCCAGAGGGCCAAGGTGGCTTCACATTTTTGTTTGAACCCAGTTGCTTAATAAGAAACCAATCTCTGCCAATAACCGATCTTATTCAATTTCATAGCTTGTTAGTATTTGAACCCTACAATTTCAGGTCATTCTTATATCCTTTCAAAGGATATCACCCAAATGAATCGAATGCCTAGAATGGGCAAGTAATTTTCAGTCATTCACTTTTTATTTTTCAGTTTCCTTCCAAATATTTTATTAAACCAGATAGCTCATGGTAAATACACACAGGTGAAAATGGAAACAAGTTACTTGGAGAGCTACTGGTTCCTTTATCATTTGCATGTTACTGCTAATAAGGGTGAATCAAAAGCAGTGAATCCGGTGATGCCTGATGAGTTGAATTTCCACATTACAAGAATAATACTTTCATGTAATCTGAATGATCAAATTAATTCTTCTCAGTTATTAAATCAACTAAAAAGGAAAAATAAAAAGGTGATTGCTTACCTGTGTTGACTTTTGAAACTGTGGTTTTTGTCTCAGCTGCAAATGTTATGTACAGAGTGCACACTATAAAGGGCGAAACTCCCTTAAAGTTCCACAGGAAACACTTCATTTTTGTTCAGCTTTTTTATAGCTTTTACAAATTCTATATATTTCTACATCTTAAATCAGAGAGCAGGTTTTAAAAGCAGATTGTCACATTAGGAAGTAAAAATCAAATCCAAAACTCAAATTCTTGATGAATAGAACAGAATGTGTATCCTTGATCCTTTGTACAGCGTGGTCTTCCCAGTGGTTACAGCTCAGATTTGTGCCTGTGGCACAAGTGTGCGCTCCTTCTTTGTGCCAGTTCTGCACACGCCTTAGGCAAATCAAGCTGACAGGCTGTTGGATCACACTGATTGATAATGTGTGGGAGGCAGTGAAAAAAAAGGACAAAATATCATATATTGTATTGCATTTAGCAAAGGTTGTAACTGATTCCTTGGCTAGTAAAGGTCTATCAATGAGTATGGGCTTTACTAAGTTGACAGGTTAAACGGGAGTCATATGTGAAAGACACCCTAACGTACGAGTGCCTGCTAAGCATGTAAAGGTAGGTAAACAGAGGCTTCTGTACGGCATTAAGACTCCTAACTGTGCTGGGTGATTCTCTAGGATCATTTAAAAGAAATGCACCAGTGGAAAGCTAGCTTTCCATTCTGCTGTAAAAGAAGGGAGGTGCGCCAGTAGAAGTTCTTGTATTCCTGTTCCTTTAAGAGTAAAATTGTGGAAAAGGACCTGCTAGAGGGCACTGAAATAAGTTGTCCTCTGTTATAAAATAAGTGAATCGGAGTTTGGATCTGAATTTGACGTAAGCTGTGACATTCAGGATGCTTATTCAAAAGCCTTACATGATGGTAGACTTTACAACAGTAAAAGTTCTGGCTTAATGCACTCCCAAACAAAAGGTATGTACATGTGCCAGGTAATGAATTTATGAAATCATTGGATTTCCTAAGGCTTGGTTCATCTTTTGGTCGGCATGGTTGCGCAGTGGGTAGCGCTGCTGCCTCGCAGTTAGGAGACCCAGGTTCGCTTCTCGGGTCCTCCCTGCGTGGAGTTTGCATGTTCTTCTCTGGGTACTCCGGTTTCCTCCCACAGTCCAAAGATTTGCTTGTGTGCTTTGGCGATCCTAAATTGTGCTTGGTGTGTGTGTGCGTGCGTGCCCTGTGGTGGGCTGGTGCCCTGCCCAGGGTTTGTTTCCTGCTTTGTTGGCTGGGATTGGCTCCAACAGGCCCCTGTGACCCTGTAGTTGGGATATAGCGGGTTGGATAATGAATGGATGGTTCATCTTTTTGTTTAACACTGTTGTGTTCCTGTAATCAAAAGAGTTTTGTTTTGTCACTTTTTAATGAATGAGCATTCTGATGGATAGGATCAGCAGATGTAACCAGATGCCCATGGGGATTTTTAGAAATGAGCGATTTGATTGCTTACTTCAAAATTTACAAGTCCGGCTGCAAATTCTGTTGCAGAACTGAACAGTTGAGAGCTCCAGTGTTGTGGATCCCTATTCTCTGTACATTGAAAAGGGAGATTTGTTTGGGGGATTGCAGTATGTTTAAACATGTGTCTTTATTTTTCCAACGGAGAAAACTATTGTAAATGTTATTATGTGCACCCTTATTGCCCATCAGGTTTTGAGACCCTCCTGGGACCTGCACCTCAGCTCTCATCAACAACAACAACAACATTTATTTATATAGCACATTTTCATACAAACAGTAGCTCAAAGTGCTTTACATAATAAAGAATAGAAAAATAAAAGACACAATAAGAAAATAAAATAAATCAACATTAATTAACATCGAATATGAGTAAGGTTCAATGGCCAGGGGGAACAGAAAAAACAAAAAAAACTCCAGACGGCATGCTAACAGCCTTGTTACACAGTGGGCACTCAAACCCAAAAAAGGCTTTAATATCCTTACCTGCAGCTGTCTCCTATCACTAAGTTTGTCTCAGTTGTGCATCTTCTAATTTAATTGAAGTAACATATTTTTGTAATGTTTAGCCTTATTGCAGCTGAAAATCAATGATCTGTGAGTGTGAAGTAGATGTTGATAGAGGTTGGGAGCAGGCGCCGAATTATAGCGTGTTGCCGCACCCACCACAGGCAAACCACCCAGATTGAAATCCAAGTGCAGCCGTGCAATGGGTGACACCTCAGCACCACACTGCACAGTGTGAGGTTTTTTTTACGGTGGCTGGAGTGCCAGTCCTGCCACCAACCCCCAAGTTTTCTCTGCAGGTTAAAGGACCTGCTTGCTAGGCTAGATGCAGGTGAACATCATACCCAGGACAGAGCAGTTGCAGGTTAAGGGGCCCAACAGAGTAGAGTCACTTCTGGAGTTTATGAAATTCGAACCGGCAACCTTCCGATTGCTGGCGCAGATCCCTAGCCTCAGAGCCACTGTATTAAACAAAAAATATTAAAATGAAAACTGCCGTATACATTGTCTGTCATGGTCGCACAATTGTTACCTCAGGTGCCTCACTCCATTAAAGGTCTGGGCTTGAACCCCATTGTCAGTGTGGGGCCTGCACAGTCACTGTGTATTTGCTTTCTCAGACGCTCCAATTTTCTCCCTGTGCAGAGCAAATCTGACAGGCAACAGTCGATCGACATGTATGAGTATTATACTCTGTGATTGAGTGGCATCCCACCTTGGTTATTTTCTGCCGTGCTCCTGATGATGCTGACCTTGGAGTTTCCCCACCTCTTTAATGGAAAAAATGTTCAGTTCCAAGGGTGGATGCAAAGCTCTGGGTCTTCTGTTTTTAGTGGTTGTTTTCCTGGTTTAGTTTCTCTTACATTGGCTAATTGCTTGTACTGTCATATTCTAATGCTTACATAATTTATGTACAGTAGATGATCCAAATTAAAAAATATAAAAAACAAAAACGGTCCAGAGAGTAAATGACCAGCCCTTTCCAGCTTCACTGAGGGGTAAAGACATCTTAGTATGAAGACACTATAACTCAACGTACAAGAGGGTGAAACAGAAAAATCAGAAGATGGGAAGAAGCATTTCTGTGCACTTTACTAAGAGCAAGTGGAAAATTTGTTGATAAAAAGCGAATATAATCAAATATGCAGGAGAGAGAGAGAGAAGACAGGTGATGTGAAGAAATGTTTGTTTGTGCTTTAGTAAGTTTGCAAGCCATCATTATATTATTAGCCCACGTTATCAGTTAATAGCTAAATGAACAAACAGTAACGTTTTTAAGATGTACTAAATACTCTATAATTGTTATTCCATTTTGTGTTATGATGACACAAGTATCTGTTTTCCTGGTAACAATGATAAAATCCAGAAAGCC
>NW_024379549.1:0-25000 GCF_016835505.1 Polypterus senegalus
AATTTGCATGCAGGATGACAGATCGATGGATGTATTTTAAGTCTCTTCAAAATGGGAGGTTTTACTGAAACAGATGGAAAACCTACAAACCCTGTGAAGTTTGAAGATATTCATTACCTCTGTGCTGATGAACACAAATAATTTTTTTTTTTTTTGTCTCTTCCAGTAATCCTCAGTTCTGCTTCTGCTAAGCTTTAACATGTATAAGTAGATACTGTAAAAGGCACTATATTAAGTATACAGACAGACATGAAAAACGCAATACCAAAAAGATGTTATTTGCGTGTTATACGTGACGGGTGCAGCCACGTGCTATAAACAGCGCATGCTCTCCTTCTCGTTCCCCATACATCAGTCATGTTGTACAATACAAAACGTGCTGAAAGCCAGTATAATATACCGATACATTTAGAAGGTGCTATATAAAAATCTTGGGATGTATGCAAAAGGCACTACATAAAACAGGATAGATACAAGTAAACAGGCACCACGTAAAATACACTGATAAATGTGAAGGTCACGTTATTGAGCAGGTCCGATTGATTTGTAGGACTAAGTGTTACAATCTCGAAGGTTTTAGCACTGCCAGAACCATAAAGTTGCGCCGATTTTCCTTTATGTTATCTACTTTAGGAATGTGATCAATTTGGAACTCATCCTCAGTTGTATGTAAGTGAGAGGCACTATATAAAATAACATAAATGCCTGTGCAAGACACTATCTAAATAGGTCAGATATATGTGCAAAGCACTCTATAAAACATACTGACAGATGTAACATAACATCCATCCATTATCCACCCTGCTACATCCGAACTACAGGGTCATGGGGGTCTGCTGGAGCCAATCCCATCCAACACAGGGTACAAGGCAGGGAACAAACCCCAGGCAGGGCACCAGCCCACCGCAATGTAACATAACAGATCATTCTCAAACTTATTTAATCTAATCGGGTGCCTGGAGTCTATCCTGGCAGCACTAGGGGATAAGGTGGGGAGCCTTTAGGATTGTGGGAGACAAAGTGAAGTTCCCAGTGGAAAACACAAGTACACATTGACTACATGCACACGGGTATTGATTGGCTAGACACCTGAATCGAGCTCAAGATGTTCAATCCGGAAGGAAGCACCATTACCAACTGTGTCACCATGCTACCCACTGCCAGATGTAAAAGCCGCTATATAAAAAGAAGTTAGATTTATTGGAAAGTACTATATAAAATGCACTATTGAAAGTGAAAGACGTTATACATAAAAAAACCAAGCTATATGTGAAAGGTATTATATAAATACAGTAGTTATTTGTGTCAATTGCACAATTCAAAAGTCAGCATACATCTGACAGGCACTATATAAAATATACTATATCTAATGCAAATATGCAATGCACTAAATAGATTGGTCGAGTGTAAAAATATGAAAAGCGAAAGCATGAAAGGATCGGTCATGTATTCATCTTCCAATATATTATATATTCTGTTGCAACAACTATTCCACATTATACATGCTCTGCCACTAACTTTGAAAGTTTAACTTGACAAATCCTCCGTTAATTCTGCACTTCTAATCCTGCCCACCTCTGTTGGCAATTTCCTTATCTTTGCAGTTTTATACTTCTATTGTGTGCCGTTTTTATAGCTCCTTTCAAATATTTGTTTTGTGCAATCCTCAAGCGAAGTGCAGCATTTTCTCAATTTGCACTTTTTGGGGTGGCACGGTCTCTCACAGATAAAACGTCCCGAATTCAGATTCCATTCTCTTCATGTCTGCGTGTTTTTTTACTTCGGGTATTCTGGTTTTCCTCCTTACCTCCTCCTCCCTTTAAATCCCATGGGTGAGCTAAGAGTTAAAACTTTTCTCGGAATATACACACCGATTCGAATGATACCGCACCCACATGGAAAACCGAGAACAAACTGAAATTGGCACCTGTACGGTGGTCCACGCCCTGGTAAATAGCATGCCTGGCAGCCAATAGTCTGAGATGGCTTACACTTTAAAATTGAGCTAGTAAAGCAAGTGCCGGCTCTTAATATTCTGTAAAATGCACAGTGGCAAAGAGTTTACTTCGTCCTGTCCAGTGCGGCAAAGATGACTCCAATCTCCTTAAACCTTTGCCCGCAACGACCAGCGGACCCCGGCCGGCAAGTTTCATGTTAACTCCGTCCTCCAGCGCTTCCTCTAGGCGTCGAGAGCCGCGGGCACACGCACGCGCACAAAGACGCGCCCGGGCACGCGCAGGTTCCACAGTGGCAGGCCGGGCTCAATTAGGCTATAGCACTCGTTTAACGGGAGTAGGGAAACCTCTCTTGTAGCTCACGCTTACCACGCGGGGCGCTTTCTAGCCTCATACTTCCAGCTACAACTATGACCACCATTCAGAGATCACAAAAAAAGCTGGAAGCATCCATTGCCCCCTGCTTGGTAATCTTCATCACGAATGTCGCTCTTAAGAATAAAGTGAGGGCCGAAGTCCGGAGCCACGTACCTGACAATCAGTACAAAGATCGCGGGAACAAAGCACGGTGCCACAACCAACCTAAGGTAACAGCACAAGCCACAGTCTGCATCAGAAAGGCACCACACTAACAGGAGCAGGAAACTAGCTCAGGACCGACATAGCACAATGAAGCAGTGACAAGAAAGCAGATCTGAACAGCTGAGACAACACTGACTAGCCGGCTCAGTGAAACAAGGGATGTGTATCACCATGTTGAGAACGGGGAGAATTAATCATTTTATATAATTACCGAATGTTCTTCTTAATAGTGCCCTCTGCTGATCATCTCCGATTCCGCACCCTACGCATCCCGTGCTCTGAAGTCACCCAAGGTAAAAGTGCTCAGAACGCTTCTTGGTCTTTCCAAAAGCTCGTAGTCCGTCAAGTATTATTGTTCCATCATTTTCCTAAGTCCTCACTTCATCTTTAACTCGCGGCTCCACGTCGTGGAAAGAAAGGGGGCAACAGGTTCCGCCCCTCTTCTTATCCAGTTGGTGGAATCTCTTTGTAACCCCGCCTCCTTGTGTGACTCATGTGGCTTCGCAGCATTCCTGAGTGACGCGCCGAGTCTCTTTTTTCATTGGTTACGATTTTGTTCGCGCCCGCCTGCTTTTAAGACGACTAATATGGATTCCGTTTACCCATTGGCTGATGATTTACTACGAACACGACTATTGGACAGGCGCCAGTTCTTTCCCCGCCGTATTACTCACCATATGGCCCTTTATACACCCATTCGACACCCATCCCTTCTTTAACAATTGGATCGAAACTTGATTCTCGTTCCGCCCTCTACCGTGACGTTATAACAGAGCTGCCCGGCCTGACGCGCGAGAGGGAACCTGTAAGCGAAGTGATTGGAGGTACGGGCGGTCATTCAGTAAAAGAGAGGGCGGACCGTAGTTGCTTGCTCAACGTGTAACGGTAATTTAGATTTGGGCAAAACTAACCCCGGTTAACTAAATACGACAGACGAGATGAAAAGCCCAAAATCGGATCAGAAATTTCGGATAATTATAGATTACTTGTCTCTCAGATTGTAAGGAAAAAGTAAATACAATTAACGGGAATCGCGCTCGTTTGACAATTAGCGTTACTACTACGTCTAACTTTGTGCCAACTCTTTCAAAGAGTGATTCCCAGGCAATTTCCTACTTCACTTTCCTACCACATTATGAAAACGCTTGAGTATTTGTTCATTTAGTGGGCTTTTTGCATATTTGGCTTGAAGACTGCTATTGTACGCTTAGAAAAAAGAAACGGAAAAATGCACCGGTTTTTACATTTACATACATTTGCTTAGCAGGCGCTTTCATCCAAACCGACTTAGAAAAAAAAAATAATCGAGTAAACGCCAATCTGGTGGAATGTTTAGGATCAAGCGTTACAGGACGAGGTTACGGAATCGATCGTCACATTTGAAACGCTCAGAACAAAGTAGTAGATAGATAGATACTTTATTAATCCCAAGGGGAAATTCACATACTCCAGCAGCATACTGGTAAAAATAAACAATATTAAATTAAAGAGTGATAAAAATGCAGGTAAAATAGACAATAACTTTGTATAATGTTAATAGCAGCGAGTAAGACAGAAATGTAACGAACAAGATAGTCTTTAAACCATTTCTTTATATTCTCCCTTAATAACAACTTTATCCATCACAGGTTTACAGAAAACTAGAGCCTATCCCAGTAGCACCGGATGTGTGCAATCACCGGGCACATTCATTTCGTACAAACATCCGCACTCATTCATACAGAGCCAACGGGTAAGGTTTTCAGAGGGGTGCGTCAGGGGCATCTCCAGAAAGACAGCACACTTTTGAACTGAAAGTTTTAAGAGAATTGATCTACTGCAGTCTGATAAATGCCCTTGTGCAAAAATAAGTAAAGCATGCACTTCTGGACATGCCTGACACAAACCTGAAAACACCGCATCAATTACCGCAACTGGAACTAACAAGAGTCATCATAACATTTCTGATCACTTGAGAATTGAAGCCAGTCAGTATCCAACCCGCTATATCCTAACACAGGGGCACGGGCGTCTGCTGAAGCCAGTCCCATCCAACACAGGGTGCAAGGAAGGAACAAATCCCCGGGTAGGGCACCTACACACCAAGCACACACTAGAGACAATTTAGGATCGCCAATGCATGTGACCTGCATGTCTTTGGACTGTGGTAGGAAATCCACGCAGAGAGCATGCAAACTCCACGCATGTGGAAGTGAACCCAGGTCTCCTTACTGCAAGGCAGCAGCGCTACCCACTACGCCACCATGCCGTCCTGAGAATGAAGCTAATTTTTAAATTCACATTTGGACAAATATATCCACAAATATCCCTGTTGCACCCTCACTTTGCAGAACTTGGTAATGCCTAACATTACAGCTCATAATCTAAATAATTTCAAAAATCCTTGCTTATAATTTAAGGGATAAAGAAAACAACAGAGCTTTGAAATTCTATACCTGTAATATAGTCATAAAATCCCCGCTGTCTTAGATAGTAAATCATGACGAAAGTTCATTATTTTGGCAAGGGTTATGCTTGCTGGAGTTGCTGCTGAGTTTATCCATCCGGCCATCCATCCCATCTATCCATTTTCTTACCCTCTTATCTATTTTTCCTTTTCAGTTGTTAAGTATCTCCTCTTTTCTTGGGCTTGGAATACTTTGGATTGGATGGATCTGTATCCCTGACCCACTGTAAGACCCTGAATTCATTCTTTAGTAACTATTGTTGTTGGTTGACTTTTATATCACAACAGGCTTACTTGCAGTGGTCACTGGGCTCCATCATGCAATCCCATGGGTTCTCTTATCAGTGCTATGCCGATGATACACAGTTATACCTGTCATTCCCTCTGGAGGATAATATGGCATCTGTTAAAGTCTCTGCATGTGTTACTGATGTCTCAGCCTGGATGAAGGACCACCATCTACAGCCTAACTTGGTAAAAAGCAAGCTTCTTGTGATCCCGGCCAGCTAGTTTGTTCAACTTCCAATCTCTGTACAGCTTGACTCACTGTCGCTAACAACTGCCAAGTCAGTACGCAACCTTGGGGTGCTGACTGATGACCAGCTCTTTTTCTGACTACATTTCTAAGGTTTCTCGTTCATGTAGGTCAGACCTTATCTGACAAGACTATGCAGCAAAACGTCTGGTCCAGGCTTTGGTCTTGTCGCGTCTGGACTACTGCAACTTAGTTCTGGCAGGAATACCCACATGTGCAATCAAGCCACTGCAGATGGTACACAATGCAGCTGCCCATCTTGTATTAACCAGCCGGGACGGGCACATGTCATTCCTCTCTGCCACTCGCTATATTGGCTCCCTGTAGCAGCACACATTAAGTTTAAATCCCTGATGCTTGTGTACAGAGAAGTTAGTGGGTCAGCATCTGAGTGTATGGAGACACTGGTGAGGTGCTGTGCTCCTTCACACCCATTTAGATCTGCCAGGGAACAGCGTCTGATGATGCCAGCTTTGTGTGCTATCAAGCCTCAATCCAGGCTCTTCCTAATTGGTGGAACAAGCTGACACCTTCATCTGAACCGCTGGCTCCCTCCATGTATTTAAGAAGCAATTGAAAGCTCATCAGATCTGCGGATATCTGTCGGATTGACTGAAAAAATACTTTGCTCTGCGATACTTTATATTCTTGGTTAATTTGTTTAAGTTTAATTGCTTTATTGATTGTAATCTATGACTGTAAATGTATTAGTTATTACAGTTTTTCACTTTTGTAACCTGTCCTACTACACTTGCTGAGCAAGCAGGCCCCAGTCTAATTTTACCTGAGTATGTTGCCTCTTTTGTAAGTTGCTTTGGATAAAAGTATCAGCTAAGCAAATAAATGTAAGGTATTAGAAAAACACAGTTATGTCATCAATATGTTGCATTTTTATTTTAAATTATTTTTCCTAATTTTTTTTTTTAATGTTTTCTTGACACAGTTTGATTCAGTTTGAAACTTTACAGGGCTGTCAAACTTGATTTTTATAACACTTTATATACTCAGCATGGACCGGACTATACTGTATCAACAAACTGCGGCCACCTTTTCTTTACAAATAAGACGCACAGGTATGCGTCTGCTTATCACAATCATATATTCTGCCTTTTGTCTCTCTTTAAACTGCGTTGCCTCTTTTTCTGGTTTTGTTTTCTTAGACAGTTCAGCACTGAGTGGAAATGTGACATCGGAGAAAAAAGCCGAGGGAGAGTGGCAACCAGACACAGTGAGAATCTGTAGCTAAAGCAAAGTCCATCCTTTTACACCTGCACTAACATGCACTTGACCACACTAAAAAGTATTGCAGCACACAATGGTATGAAATAACGGTCTCCAGAGCCACAGAGAAATATACAGTGGTGTGAAAAACTATTTGCCCCCTTCCTGATTTCTTATTCTTTTGCATGTTTGTCACACAAAATGTTTCTGATCATCAAACACATTTAACCATTAGTCAAATATAACACAAGTAAACACAAAATGCAGTTTTTAAATGATGGTTTTTATTATTTAGGGAAAAAAAAAATCCAAACCTACATGGCCCTGTGTGAAAAAGTAATTGCCCCCTGAACCAAATAACTGGTTGGGCCACCCTTAGCAGCAATAACTGCAATCAAGCGTTTGCGATAACTTGCAGTGAGTCTTTTAAAGCATTCTGGAGGAATTTTGGCCCACTCATCTTTGCAGAATTGTTGTAATTCAGCTTTATTTGAGGGTTTTCTAGCATGAACCGCCTTTTTAAGGTCATGCCATAGCATCTCAATTGGATTCAGGTCAGGACTTTGACTAGGCCACTCCAAAGTCTTCATTTTGTTTTTCTTCAGCCATTCAGAGGTGGATTTGCTGATGTGTTTTGGGTCATTGTCCTGTTGCAGCACCCAAGATCGCTTCAGCTTGAGTTGACGAACAGATGGCCGGACATTCTCCTTCAGGATTTTTTGGTAGACAGTAGAATTCATGGTTCCATCTATCACAGCAAGCCTGAAGCAGCAAAACAACCCCAGACCATCACACTACCACCACCATATTTTACTGTTGGTATGATGTTCTTTTTCTGAAATGCTGTGTTCCTTTTACGCCAGATGTAACGGGACATTTGCCTTCCAAAAAGTTCAACTTTTGTCTCATCAGTCCAAAAGGTATTTTCCCAAAAGTCTTGGCAATCATTGAGATGTTTCTCAGCAAAATTGAGACGAGCCCTAATGTTCTTTTTGCTTAACAGTGGTTTGCGTCTCGAAATCTGCCATGCAGGCCGTTTTTGCCCAGTCTCTCTCTTATGGTGGAGTCGTGAACACTGACCTTAATTGAGGCAAGTGAGGCCTGCAGTTCTTTAGACGTTGTCCTGGGGTCTTTTGTGACCTCTCGGATGAGTCGTCTCTGTGCTCTTGGGGTAATTTTGGTCAGCCGGCCACTCCTGGGAAGGTTCACCACTGTTCCACGTTTTTGCCATTTGTGGATAATGGCTCTCACTGTGGTTCGCTGGAGTCCCAAAGCTTTAGAAATGGCTTTATAACCTTTACCAGACTGATAGATCTCAATTACTTCTGTTCTCATTTGTTCCTGAATTTCTTTGGATCTTGGCATGATGTCTAGCTTTTGAGGTGCTTTTGGTCTACTTCTCGGTGTCAGGCAGCTCCTATTTCAGTGATTTCTTGATTGAAACAGGTGTGGCAGTAATCAGGAAATTGAACTCAGGTGTGATACACCACAGTTGGGTTATTTTTTAACAAGGGGGCAATTACTTTTTCACACAGGGCCATGTAGGTTTGGATTTTTTTTCTCCCTAAATAATAAAAACCATCATTTAAAAACTGCATTTTGTGTTTACTTGTGTTATATTTGAGGTTGGCAAGTCGACTACAAGAATGTGTAAATAATGAAGGCTGGCAATTTGAACCCTTACAAGATTATACCTAAGTACACTGTGCCATTGTGAAATTCTATTGAGCTGATCAAGTTAATAAAGCTACTGTAATCATAACCTTTTTTTGTATGAACCACTGCAAACCTACTTTTGTCCACCCCTGTATATAGTGACAAAAAGTGGTCACACTGGAGTGGGCCTTGTAGCCAAAAAAGACACTAGTGCAGTCCAGTATGGGACTGGAAGGGATAATTTACTAATCAAAAGGAAGACGAATAAAGGAGTGTTAAACTGAAAGGAACAACACAGCAGCAAAGGAAATAACAAAGACAATACTCTCTATGAGCCCACCTAAACAAAGCTGGGCCAGCTGGCAAACAACAATACATAATGCATAATACTTCTTTGAACCCAGACTTCTACTTCCTCAATATACTAGCCTCGTCTTCCTATTTGCCAAGTGAGCATTCACCTCTGCTCCTCTCCCAACTCCATACTTGTTTAACTGAGGGGGCAGAGATCCTTATAAGGATTCCTCCCTGAGTACTTCTGGTGAAACTAAAGCCGTGCAGTGAGCAATCCTGGGTCAGCCCTCCACCCACAAAGACTGCACTTCCCAGCTGCCTCAGTGTGACTTTGAGCTGTCATAGTGAGGCATACCTGCTGCTCACTAGTGGCTGGGGAAATTCCCATTCTTTTATAATGAATCCCCTGCTAGTAACTGACTGATGAGACATCCCCTCCATGTAATAATGTTCCCAACAGGGATGTTTCGTTTCTTGTAGATTAGACACTTACCACTCACCACTTGTGTAACAAAGATTCTGATTGGACAAAGTCTGGCCCCCACTTATATGAATGTGACTAACCAAGTTTGACAGTCTATCTATCTATCTATCTATCTATCTATCTATCTATCTATCTATCTATCTATCTATCTATCTATCTATCTATCTATCTGTCATATAGTGCCTTTCACATCTATCTATCTATCTATCTATCTATCTATCTATCTATCTATCTATCTATCTAAGATAGCGTATAGAATAGATATAACAACAACAACAACAACAACATTTATTTATATAGCACATTTTCATACAAACAGTAGCTCAAAGTGCTTTACATATTAAAGAATAGAAAAATGAAAGACATAATTATAAAAAATAAATCAACATTAACATCGAATAAGAGTAAGGTTCAATGGCCAGGGGGGACAGAAAAAACAAAAAAACTCCAAATCTGTAGGGATTCCAGACCATGATACCGCCCAGTCCCCTCTGATATAAATCAAAATATATATAGAAGACAGTTTGCTGTCACTTTTCTGTAACCAATTTGATTAATGTAATTTTGTGTGATATAAAAATATGTTAGACTAAAAAGTTAAACTTTTTAACATTAGAAGTGACTTTGGTCAGCTACCATTACTTATTACAGTATACAGATTCATTTGTTATTGTTGTACTCTTTGAATGGTTTTGTGGTTAGTGCCAGTTATAATATTCATACTGTTTCTGGTATTTCTCTATTTCGGTAATTCTGGATCTGGCCTGAAACAGAAGGACAGCGTGTCCATGTGTATCCTCTGTTATGTCTGGGTGTATTCATAGAATGGGTGGACCAGAAGGAGAAGATGGCCATGCTAACAGACATGTAAAGTGCTACACTTTTTAACTTATATTCACTAATACACCACCAAATGGTCTTTTCCAGTGTGGTTTAACTGTTAGAGGACTTGGGCAGTTTTAGGCTGGTGTTCTGCCATAAACAGCAGAAATGATTAGAACTGAGGACCAGGAGCTGAAATGTAAGACAGATACAAGGCATGTCCGTAACCAGGAAATCAGGCCCTTGTTTTGTCAAGCCAAAGCAAAATCCAAGATTGTACTTAAAATAATATATCTAAGGAATTGTGAGGAGAAGGATAGTGGTTGCCAAGAAGACTGGAGGAGTAAGAGGAGAATTATTTATTATAAAGAAGCCTGTAAGAAGGTATTTTGTCTAATTAAAAGGTTATTTGAAGCTGAGAGTGCTGTGGTGAAGTGTTGTCTTGGGTGTGGAGATCTGAGAATGACCTACAGAGCACACAGAACAAAATCACAACAGCTGGACTGTCATTTAGAGTAAAGTGACCTCAGCTATGAAGGTAATTCGTGGGACTCCACAGTTCCCATATTTTGGGAAATGTACACCTTGCCATTTAAATAAAGAGACAGGTCCTGCTTATTGAAGTTTCTGCAGTTTGGGTGTTGTCATAACATGATATCCCATGAGCAGAGTGGGAAAGAGGAGTTATGGCTGGGTAGGCACTGTCCCACACAGAGAATTTCAGGACAGCACAAGGGGCAGACAAACCTGTTAACTTTCTGCAGAACCTACAGAGAGGGAGGCTGTACTGAACTGGGCACATGGGATCATGAAAGCTTCTCCGGAAGCCATAAAAATGTGAGGGCAAGAACATCTTGTGACCCCTGATTTAACTCTGAAGCCTTTATTTGTCTTTTTAGATGAGGGTACGGAGATGACTGAGCCTCCAGGAAGCAGCTTCTCTTTTATTGTAAAGATGGTTTGAATCCGGCTGAGACCTTTTTTCTAACATGGTGCTGCTGGTTCAGAGCCACCTCCAACTCATGGGTTGACCTTGAAGAAATCATTTAACCTGCTTGTGCCCTCATGTATGTAGACTGCTGTAATAAATTCCAATCTTGTAGGTTGCCTTGGGTAAAAAGATGTGTGCAAAATGCATAACGGTCCAGGGAGACACGAGTTCAGAAGTACAGTATGAAGGAACAGTCAAGAGGCAAAGATGAGGAAAAAGGCAGTCAAGCTAGAACACTCTAAAAATAACCATCTTGTTGTCAGGCTGCCGAGACACTGTGATTTTTGCAAAGAGCTGTTTCTGCATCATAAATTGCTTAAATAAGAACAAGTAATTGTTATTATAAGGAAAGGGTTTGCCAAATGCAAGATAAACACAACAAATGTGTTTGTGTTTCTACATCAAGAGATTGATTTGGGTGAAGAGACATACATTACAATTCAAAGATGATCCTTGCACAGAAGAATTTGTAATGACAAGTAAGAGGTCACTTGGAAATAAGAATATTCGAAGATTTATAAGCAAGAGAGGACCTTTTAGTCTTTAATCCTAATATGCACATCTTTGGGGGTATTGGAGGAAAGTCTCAGTAAATAAGACTTGGCATGCCAAAGAAGTGCATTTTAGGATCACGTGTGAGTTTATATTGGCCCCATGTTATTGTGTGAGTGACTACGCCTTGTGATGGACTGGCATCTTGTCAAGAGTTGGCTCCTGGGTTTCTGTCCGACACTGCCGGTTAGATTGTGCATTTCTTGCAATGTTAAAAAAGGATTTAGTCAATTCAGTACACAGTGTTGCTGTATTTTAACTTGGGTGCTCTGTTTTTTTTTCCTTCATCTTTTAGTGAACTAGGGGGCTCTGCCCTCTGCTCGCTTCACTCGCCAATTCCCGGGTGGGTGCTACGCGCTTGCCACTTTGCAGCTCTGCTGCTCGCGTATGGGGAAGCGAATGTAAAATTTAAACAGATTGTAATTTTCATGGGAATTGTTACATATGCATAATTACACCTAACTATATTACATTACAGCGCGTAATTAACCATAGTAAAAAATAGTAAAACAAAATTATGTCTCATGTTGCATTAGAGGTTTTCATTGCATTATACATTTTCGTTCTGTTTGGCTTTGAAATGAACACGCAAATTCTTTTAAAACTTACACTTTTACTGTAAAACTTCAATAAAACAATATTTGGAATTAATTTTTTGTCAATATCACATTGAATTTTGATTCCGTATTTGGACTTACATCGTGACAACGCAAAGTATGACTACCCGTGAATGAATTTCGTTTCTTTCTCTCTATTAAATAAACCGACTTTTTCGAATGTTTGTCCGTGTGATTTGTTAATTATCACAACAAAAGCTAAAAAGTTACACTTTTACTGTAATACCTCAGTAAAAACAATATTTGGAATTAAATTTTTTGTCAATATCACGTTGAATTTTGATTCCGTATTTGGACTTACATCGTGACAACGCAAAGTATGACTACCCGTGAATGAATTTCGTTTCTTTCTCTCTATTAAATAAACTGACTTTTTCGAATGTTTGTCCGTGTGATTTGTTAATTATCACAACAAAAGCTAAAAAGTTACACTTTTACTGTAAAACTTCAATAAAACAATATTTGGAATTAATTTTTTGTCAATATCACATTGAATTTTGATTCCGTATTTGGACTTACATCGTGACAACGCAAAGTATGACTACCCGTGAATGAATTTCGTTTCTTTCTCTCTATTAAATAAACCGACTTTTTCGAATGTTTGTCCGTGTGATTTGTTAATTATCACAACAAAAGCTAAAAAGTTACACTTTTACTGTAATACCTCAGTAAAAACAATATTTGGAATTAAATTTTTTGTCAATATCACGTTGAATTTTGATTCCGTATTTGGACTTACATCGTGACAACGCAAAGTATGACTACCCGTGAATGAATTTCGTTTCTTTCTCTCTATTAAATAAACTGACTTTTTTGAATGTTTGTCCCTGTGATTTGTTAATTGTCATAGCAAAAGCTATTCTAACGGGAAACTGTAAACATTTTAATACCTATGGCATATCAAGACCTACTTTGTTGTCTAATGTTATCCCCTGAAGATCTACTGCATTACCTTTCTTGTCGCCTGTTAACATTTTACGTCAGATTTGTTTGATCAATTCTTAATACAAACAATCTTGTCCTATTGCATAACCCATCACTCATACAGTATATAAATTACGCAATAACATTACGATACATCCTTCTTTCAACAGTAATTCGTGCGGTGGAAGACCGGACAGTGTTAACGGTTGTAGATATTCTTCATCATATTGTAAGTTGATGTTTTCATCTTCTGCACCATCACCACTAACTGTTTCAGCATAGTCTATTGATACGCTTTTAACCAATTTGCCAATTTGATCATAAAAATTTATAAGAGCTCAGAGGGCAGGAACTGTGACTGACAAAAGCATTCACACGAATGAGAGGTGAGAGGACTGTGGGCGTGGGTCACTAACCGTAAATGGTTGAGTTGTGGTTGGGACATGAAAAAATCTTTTGGCAATAGTCTCATCTCATCTCAAGATTTTCTTTTATAATAGAGAGATAACTAAAAATATTACAATGCACAAGTTTTCAAGCCTGCCTGAAGAAGGGGCCTGAGTTGTGTGGAAAGCTTGCATATTGTAATATTTTTAGTTAGCCAAAGAGGTCATTTTGCTTGACTTGTCATTACATCCATAATGGCTAACACAGTACAACATCCTGGTATTTCTCCTTCATCTCAAAGACATACATGCATGTGTGTGTGTGTGAATATGCATGCACTACAATAAATTGGTGTCCAGTCCAGTGCATGTTCTTTTCTTGTATCAAATGCTGCTGGGAAAGAGCAGTCTCCAACTCACATGACCTCAAACTAGATTAACAAATTTATTAATGAATAAACGGACACTTCAGCAAATAGGTGATACACATATGTGCCGATTCTTTTGTTTTCCTCTCTGTCTCACTTTTTTTAGACAAATGTGCCCAAATTTATTGGCCACGACTGTAGGCAAATGTGCCGTTAACTGCAGACACTTTTGTCACATGAAAAGTTTTCAAAAACAGCCTTTAGGAGTGGCATTTTAAAAATCTGAAAGCATAATGCCCAGACTTAAAGAAATACTCCACCCAAAAATGCTTGCTTACCCCATGTAGTTTGTAGTGATGGTTGAGAAACATTTTTGTCTCATGTTTTCATGCACAACGAACAATACAACATTTCTGATACAATAAGCATCCTGTATGGAATTTTTAATTTTTAATTTCTGTATTAAAGTACAAAGTTACTATTAGAGAGGTAGTCTCTATTACTGTTAAAGGGTACCGCCATAGGATAAAGAAGACCACTATGACATTAGAATGGATTTTCAAATTACAGATGAACATTCTCACTTGTATTCATATGCAGATCACAGCAATTACTCTCCCTTCTGTAATTCACATTTTTCTATTGAACACATTCTTTTGTTTTCTGATGAAAATATTTAAGGAATCCAGGAAATCAGACAGACTGCAGGGTGTGACAGAACACACATAAAATCAAACAGAGTCATTTTGCCCTGTTTCCTTGGCTTGCATCTTTTAAAGGGCTTATTGTTGTCTTGGCGCTGAGATGAACTGGAAAAATGTCTGCTTTTCAACATTTTTAACAGCAGAGATACACAGCAGTCAGCAAGGAATCAGTTGGCAAGGTAGTCCTCAGGACAGCAAAGGCAAACCTATCTCAGGGCATCAAAGAAGCCTGAGTCTGGTAAGAAAATTCATAGTCACTTTCAGGACACCAATGGCACTCAATGCATGTGACAGGGAATCCAGGGCATCAAAAAATATAAGAAACCATATCACCTATTTGCAGTGGCAATGTCACCCTTCCAGATTTTACTAATACCTTCTATACACAGTTTGATGCTCTGGATGATATTCTGGTGAAGAAGTCCATCCCTCCTCAGGAGGAATAGGTACTATGCTTGTCCACTACTGACGTGAGAAGAACTTTGTTGAATGTAAGCCCACATGAATCTGCTGGACCAGACAACATCCCTAGCCAAGTGCTCAGGGAATGTGCAAACCAGCTGACGGATGTCTTTATAGACATCTTCAGCATTTAACTGAGACAGGCAGTTCTCCTCAAGTGCTTCAGAACTGCACCGTCATACCCGTGATGAACCAGTCCTCTGTTTCTTGCCTCACCCACCACATGATGAAACACCTTGAGATCCTGGTTGGAAACCCTGCAGGCAGACACACGGTCCAGTTCCACCTTCCTCGAAATGACCATCTATCTACCTCAGCCAGGTGTTACTAAGGCATCCCCTTGGCCTGGTCCATCCACTCAGGTCCTCAACAATGAAGATCCTCTGAGCCTGATCACCCTCGGGGAATTGCGCCACATGGCTATAGTGCTGTAACTGATGCAAAGTCACACGAAGTCAAACCAGCATTACCCAAGGACTCTCTGAAGAGACACAGTACAGAAGGACCCCTGTCTTCGTCTCAGGTCAATGGATAGCATCCATGTCTCACAACCATATAGCAAGACAGGAAGCACCAGGACTCTAAAGACTTGGACCTTTGTTCTTTTGCAGAGATATCGGGAGCACCACACACCCCTTTCCAGCAAAGAAGTCCATCCCTCCTCAGGAGGAATAGGTACTATGCTTGTCCACTACTGACGTGAGAAGAACTTTGTTGAATGTAAGCCCACATGAATCTGCTGGACCAGACAACATCCCTAGCCAAGTGCTCAGGGAATGTGCAAACCAGCTGACGGATATCTTTATAGACATCTTCAGCATTTAACTGAGACAGGCAGTTCTCCTCAAGTGCTTCAGAACTGCACCGTCATACCCGTGATGAACCAGTCCTCTGTTTCTTGCCTCAGTGACTATCGCCCTATAGCAGTGACACCAGTCATCATGAAGTGCTCGGAGACGCTAGTCTTGGTCCACTCGAAAATCCTGACTTCCCACATCAAATGACCCTCTCCACTTTGCCTATCGCACAAGCTGAAGATGCCATGTCATCTACTCATCATCTGGCCCTGTCCCATCTGAACAAAAGAGACATTTTTGCTAGAATGCTATTCATAGACTTCTGTTCAGCACTGAACACCATTATCCCTCAGAAGCTCATAAAACAGATGAGTCTCCTAGGCTACAAAACTTCCCTATGTGATTGGATCCTGAACATCCTGACAGTGTGGTGATGACCCCAGACAATCCACATCAGAAACACCATCTCCAGTACCATCACTCCAAGTGATGTCATCCCCTCAAGGCGGCTGTATACTCAACCCACTTCTGTTCACTCTACTAACTTACACCATCATTATGTTTGCTGTTGGCACAACGTTGGCAGGATCTCATTACCATCGGGAATGAGTCAGCTTACAGAATGGAGGTACAACAAATGGTGGACTAGTGCAAGTGCAACAACCTGTCTTTCAATGTTGATAAGACGAAAGAGATGATTGTTGACTTCAGGAAGGCCTATGCTGTTCACACCCCACTGTACATCGAGGACTCTGCTGTAGAACTGGTCAAGAGCACCAAATTCCTTAACACCACCTCCATAGCCAAGAAAGCACAGCATTGCTTCCACTTTTCTTCAATGGTTGATAACAATAATAACATTTATTTCTATAACAAATTTTCATACAAAAAGTGTAACTCAAAGTGCTTTACAAGATATTAAAAAGAAAGTTACAAGAAAAGAAAAACAAATAAAATTAAGTAAAATAATAATAACAAAAAAAAAAATAAATAAATCCATACAAAATTATATAATTAGTAGAAAAGGCAGTGTGCTTATATGCAATATCATATTGTAAGTCATTACAGTTTAGTATGATGATGTGCTCAGATGGCCAGGAGGACAGGTCAGGTCAGGTTGGGGAGCATGCACTGATACAGTGCATTTCCACACCCACCCACCACATGATGAAACACCTTGAGATCCTGGTTGGCAACCCCGCAGGCAGACACACGGTCCAGTACCACCTTCCTGGAAATGACCATCTATCTACCGCAGCCAGGTGATACTTAGGCATCCCCTTGGCCTGGTCCATCCACTCAGGGCCTCAACAATGAGGATCCTCTGAGCCTGATCACCCTCGGGGAATTGCGCCACATGGCTATAGTGCTGTAACTGATGCAAAGTCACACAAAGTCAAACCAGCATTACCCAAGGACTCTCTGAAGAGACACAGTACAGAAGGAGCCCTGTCTTCATCTCAGGTCAATGAATAGCATCCATGTCTCACAACCATATAGCAAGACATCAAGCACCAGGACTCTAAAGACTTGGACCTTTGTCCTTTTGCAGAGATATCGGGAGCACCACACACCCCTTTCCAGCGACCTCATGACCCCCCATGCTCTCCCAGTCCATCTACTGACATCATAGGAAGAGTCACCAGAGACATGACTGTCACTGCCAAGGAAAGTAAACTTCTCAACAAGGTCGACTCTCTCTCCGCAGATAGACACACTGCTGATGATTGTGCCCAAGAGGTCATTAAAGGCCTGGATCTTGTTTTTTATCCAGGACACTTGAAAGCCCAGACACTCCGACTCCTCGCTCAGTCTCTCGAGAGCCCCGATCAGATCCTCCATTGACTATGTTAAGATCACAACATTGTCGGCAAAGCCACGATCAATGAATCTTTCTTCACCAACAGATGCCCCACAGCCGCTGGACTCCACGACCTTGCCCAACACCCAGTCCATGCAAGCATTGAAGAGAGTAGGAGCAGAACACACCCCTAATGAACCCCAGAATCAACTGGGAAGAATGCAGATGTTCTGCCTCCACTCTGCACAGCACTCACAGTACCAGTGTAATGGACGGCCATGACATCCAGCAACTTCAGAGGGATACTACAAAGTTTCAGGATATCCCACAGTTCAGTTCGATCAACTGAGTCGAATGCTTCATGAAAATCAACAAAGGCTGCAAAGAAACTCTGACGATATTCAACAGAAAAAACAAAAAAAACTCAATTTAAGATGGAGAGAAAAAAATCTGCAGGGGTTCCAAGGCCAAAAAAGACTACCCAGCCCACACTGGGCATTCTACTTAACATAAATGCATTTAAATCATTTCTCATTGTTCCATGCTCCATTCCAGAGGATCTGATACAGTAGGTCTTGTGGACAGTGTGGCACCACAGAAAGGGCAAGTCTACCTCCCCCCATTCTCTCCACATTCTACAAGAGTACCATTGAGAGTGTCCTGACCAGCTGCATCACCATCTGGTTAGGAAGCAGCAGTATCTCTGACCACAGGGTCCTACAATGGACAGTGTACACAGCAGCAAAGATGCAATAGATCCATTAAAAATATTGTTATCAAGAGTTAGAGTTGCATTCATAAAGCCCACAGCATTATGACGGACCTCTCCCACCCCTTCCACTGTCCCTTTGTTTCACTTCCATCAGGCAGAAGATACTGTAGCATCCAAACAAGTTCTGTCAGGTTCTGCAACAACGTCTTACCCCTTGGCTGTCTGGACGTGCTGCCCTCTGTCCCCAGATATGTGCTGTTAGTAGCTTATTTATATGCAGTACATTAATACTGTTTTTTTTATTAGTAGTTGTTGCTATTATTTATTTATTAATGTGTGTTTGATGTGTAAGTGTGTGTGTCTGTTTGTTTGCCCTGTGATGGAGTGGCACCCTGGGCAGGGTTTGTTTCTGCCCTGCACCCTGTGCTGGCTGGCTAAACTCCATCACCCTCACGCCCCTAGTCTGGATTAAGCAGGTTAGAAAATGGCATGACATGACCGTGTATGGTTTTAGCTGTTATTTATTTATAATGTAGTACAGTTTGTTACTTATCTTACACTTGTCCTGTGTTTATGTATATGTTACACTCTGGATAAGGGGAATGCTATTTCTTACCTCTAGTATCTATCTATCTATCTATCTATCTATGTGCTGAGGTGCACGGATGGTATTACAGTAAAGCTACTTGACATCTCACTTGTTGCTAAATTCTGTCCCTGAGGTTGGATATGCAGCTGTTACCATACTTGGGATAGAAAACCAGCGTGGAGTGGGCACACAAATGACTTAAATAGATGAGCCTGGGCAGGGCAGGCACTGTGAAAGGCTTTTTTAACTTTGAAATCGGTGAATAAAGAACTTGAGTCAAAACAAAATCTTTATACAGTACAAATGTAAAAGGAGGCCAGACAATACATTTTGTCCGTTACAGATTCAGTTAATAATTGTTCCATTTTAGTCTTTATGATGCCTCTATTACATTCTAGACTACCAGATACTTCCCTTTAAAGTGACACTTTTCTTTATGATCTTATGCCAGCTGTCATTATGATCTTATATGGCCTTGACACAGAAAATTGCTCATTACCTGTATGTCATTGGAATTGGTTTCTTTTCATTTTTGATTTTGTGTGACTGTAGGGCTAAAATTAATACTACCTAGGGAATAGTTCATTAACTTTTTGGAGACCATGAGACAACCATATGTTTTAGGTAAATTTGCTAGAATCCTGTTATAGGGTGACTGACTCAAAGTGTGTGCTTAGGCCATAAAAAGATAATGCAGCATTCAGTAAAGGACTCTTGATATGCTGCTGTATATATTAAGCCCTGCTGGACCTGGTGGGCTCCTCCAAAAGCCTGTGTGAGCAACAAAGGGATCCCATAGACATGCCTCAAGGAAAAGATGTCAAAATAGTGGTCTGCTATAGAGCACTGTCTGCTATATATTGGTGTTTTAGGGTGGTGCTGATTTTAAGAAGTCCGCACAGCTGGGGAGCACTTGTGAATGCCTGGTGCCACTCCTATCTCAAGCTAGCAGACCCACCGCACAAGCTCTTCTTCTTCAGTTGAACACCCACTCTCTTTATTTTAGTAACTTAGACTCAAAATACAAATATAAGAGAAATTCAGGTGCCATTATTTAAATATTGAATTGCAAAAGCAAGAGGCACATATGGAGGACCCTGAGAAATTACACTAAATTGGTGTACAAGGTGAATGGGACTTTGTGGAAATTGGGGGGTGCCTGTCTGTGTCTGAACATGTTTCAACTAGTTCATTAATGATTGGAGATTCGTGAAAGATTAATTCTTTATATATTACATTATATGATTCCTGAGCACGAATCAGTCGAGACTTTACTTACCTCGGTGGCGACATTCATGTCTCTGGTTTCTATGAAGTCAGTAGATGGATTGGGAGAGCATGGGGGCTCATAAGGTCACTGGAACGGGGTGTGTGGTGCTCCCGATATCTCTGCAAAAGGACGAAGGTCCAAGTCCTGGTGTGAGACATGGACGCTATCCAGTGACCTGCGACGAAGACTGGACTCCTTTGGTACTGTGTCTCCTCAGAGAATCCTTGGGTACCGTTGGTCTGACTTTGTGTCGAATGAGAGGTTGCTCATGGAGTCCCGAATGAGGCACGTTACCTGCATTGTGAGGGAGCGTCAGTTATGGCTCTGTGGCCATGTGGTGTGATTACCCGAGGGTGATCCAGCTCACAGGACCCTCATTGTTGAGGACCTGAGTGGGTGGACCAGACCAAGGGATTGCAAACGTAACACCTGGTTGCGGCAATTAGAGGGTAATTTCCGGAGGGGGGGACTGGACCGTGTGTCTGCATGTCTTTGGTTTCTATGAAGTCAGTAGATGGATTGGGAGAGCTTGGGGGTCATGAGGTCACTGGAAAGGAGTGTGTTGTGCTCCTGATATCTAAGCAAAAGGATGAAGGTTCAAGTCTTTAGAGTCCTGGTGCTTCCTGTCTTGCTATACGGTTGCGAGACATGGACGCTATCCAGTGACCTGAGACGAAGACTGGACTCCTTTGGTACTGTGTCTCTTCAGAGAATCCTTGGGTGCCACTGGTTTGACTTTGTGTTGAATGAGCGGATGCTGACAGAGTCCTGAATCACACTACAACCATGTGATGCGATTACCCGAGGGTGATCCGGCTCACGCAATTACCCGAGGGTGATCTCGCTCACTGGATCCTAATTGCCGAGGACCCAAGTGACTGGACCAGGTCAAGGAGATGCCCAGGTAACAACTAGCTGTGGCAGACAGAGGGTCATTTCCGGAGAGTGTGTCTGCCTGGGGGGGTTGCTAACCAAGATCCTGAGCCATTTTCTTCGTGTGGTGGGGTACCACAGCACGCTGTACCACTGCATGTTCCCCAACCTGACCTGACCTCCACTTGACCCAGAAAAGTCAGAAGTGGAAGTGAAGACAGGTGACCCCCAACTGGGGGTTGTGGAGGAGAATGGAAGGTGTAGGACCAGGAGTGAAAGAATTGTGCTGCATTGCATTGTGTAGGAGCTGTTTACTGCATTCTGGAAAGGAAGCCTGTCAAAGGTACATATTATTATTGATTAAAAGTACAGGATTTGAATCCAGAACTGTGTGTGTGTAGTTGTGTCTCCGGTTCAGGGTGTTGTTTAACATTCCCTACAGGCCACACCATCTGTCATTAAGTGCAGCCTTTTAGGCCAAAGCTGGAAATGATCAGGACCAAATAAGCTGAGTTAGAATCCATATGTCAATGTCACAGAGACTGGCAAAAATTAATAATACCAGCAGAGGATACTGAGAGAAAAATGCCATGGCATTATTAAAAAATAGTTACAGGAGTCACTCAATATTTTTGTCTTTTTTAGAGACAGTGACATCAATCCAGACACATGGCACAGTATAGCTGCAGAAATGTTTCCACATCCCTAAAGACACAGAGGTTTTGTCAACTGGTGATTCCAGACTTGCCCCTTTCTGAGCAAGTGAGACCTGTGATGGCAGGGCTGTTTCCTGCTTAGCTCCCAGTACTATGAACATAGATTGCAGCCCACCTATGCATTGGATGAGTTTGAGAATGGCATAGCATGATATGATAACCCGTACCAAACTGAAGTAGGTATATTAGACTTTTGGTGGAAAGAAGCAGCTCCACTAAAGAATATGAAATGTTACAGATAAAAAAATATCAATAGGTCGGTGATGCTGCTTTGGTTAGCTACTGTAATTACTAAATTATCTTAATACTGTATCTTATCCTGATACTTGGAAAGTTTCATGGTTTCACTTAACCGCATAATTTGGTAGGATTTTTCCAAATTTCCGTGACCTTTTGTGTGAAGATTTCTTTACATGTGCTCAAAAATCCGGATGTATGCAATTTTGGAGCTGTTAATTAATTTATTTGTGTGAGTGAATTAGGGCTCGTATGACAAAAAAAAAAATCCTCCATATCTGGTGTTCCTTTAATTTTTATAAACTAGGTGGCACTGCCCTCTGCTCACTTCACTCGCCCACCCCCGGGTTTGGTTTACTGGATATACAATTCAAAGAGATTGTTATTTTCATGGGTGGCATGGTGGTGCAGTGGGTAGCGCTGCTGCCTCGCAGTTAGGAGACCCAGGTTCACTTCCCATGTCCTCCCTGTGTGGAGTTTGCATGTTCTCCCCGTGTCTGTGTGGGTTTCCTCTGGGTACTCAGGTTTCCTCCCACAGTCCAAAGACATGCAGGTTAGGTGCATTGACGATCCTAAATTGTCCTTGGTGTGTGTGGGCTGGCGCTCTGCCCGGGGTTTGTTTCCTGCCTTGCGCGCTGTGATTGGCTCCAGCAGACTCACGTGACCCTGTAGTTAGGATATAGCGGGTTGGATAATGGATGGATGGATGTTATTTTCATGGGAATTGTTACATATGCATTATTTTCATTTTTACTTTAAAACTTTTGTAAAAACAATACTGTACTTGTCCTTTATTTCCGGCCCCAGGAGTGCTTAAATCTCTTTCTCACAGGACGAATAACGCTGCTCGTGTTGTGAAGGGGGCCGGCTGAACGCATGCTAAGGAGAAGTGGTTGGATCATCTGCTGGCTTGTTGCTGCTGCTGGCGCGCTGTGTCTTCTGCTTGGCGCACTGCGCGTCGATCATTTAAAAGCATGTACAGCAGATGTCCTTTTGCCACTTTGCGTCTCTGCTGCTTGCGTTGTTAAGTGGGGGTTTGGGTTTGGCTGAACGCATGCTAAGGAGTAGCAGTTGGATCATCTGCTGGCTTGTTGCTGCTGGCGACCTGCGTCTTCTGCTTGTTGCTTGTCGTTGTTTTAAGACCTGGGAAGTGTCTCTGCCAAAAGCATTCCCACAACTGCTAGGTTAGATGTCTGTGAAGTTGTTGTAAATGTTGTCTCACTGCCTTGTCTCGCGTGATGTTAAATTGTCTCTCATGGGATGCCAAATTGTCTTCCGAGAAGATCACGTCTCGTCTCCCTAGTCTTCCTTCCAAGAATTTTTTATAATAGACAGATACGCTACAATAGAAGAATAAGGCAGACTGTGGTAAATTACAGTGTCCCAGATGAGGAAAAGAATATGGCACATAACTTGTACAGCAGTGGGTCACCATTACAAACAATAAGACCATATTTGTCACATCTGGACATGTCCCTTTCCTGTGTTTTCTTGGGGACTGGGAGGGGTGTAAGGTGGCAACGTCTGAGAGGGGAGTCACTATTACCTTTCACATGTAATGACATGATTGCTGATACAATGTATAATACTGGCCACATGAAAAACCGAGGGTCTGCCAGTTACCTTCCCAACAAGCCAGCCAACACGTGCAGCACCAATGCTACTTTGCCTCAAGAAGAAATGAATCACAGACTGACCCAGGCCACAGGTATAAGACATTTCTCAGTGAGATCTTGGCATCACAGATGACATGAATGGAATGTCACTACTTATAGTTAACAATAGCAGCGTCATTCTCTCTAGGTGCCCTTATTGCAATAGGAGTGCAGTGAAGTGCTCCGATTATGTTAGAAGAACCAGACTCTGCTGCAGATTGCCTTTTTATGTTGGCCAAAACATGTTGTTTTAAGTATGTGCAACCACACTGTGGTGATAATGTAAGTAAGCATGGCAATCCTGTAGAGGGCAGTAGAGTACACATTAAGGAAAACTACAGTATATACAGTACTGTAAACAGAGGAAGCGTTAGCAGTGTTGTGGTTGCCACCAGTACCTGCTTAGAGAAGCATATAGTTGCAATGTTCTGCAATAATTTAGAATTGTAATAAAGTTCACATAAAGAACCCACAGTTTGTTCTCATTTAAGTAAACAAACAACACACACGATACAAAAACTGGTTGTAGCACCCCACTGGTTAATGGCATCCAGCACAGCGGGCATAACTGAGCGAAGCATGGCTGAGATACTCCTGGCCTATTGACTAGTGACAACAGGTAGTCGAAATGAACTGGCAAAAAATAAACACAAGTTCTTTAGTACAGCATTGGTCTCTTTTAAAAGGGTCTGTGCATCAAATTCTTCACTTTTGGAGTATGTTTGTCACATCAATGCACATTATAATAACAACGGCTTGGTGATATGAAATATTATTCATGTCAGTTGTCATTTAGCTGGTTTAGCTTCATTTCCCTACTTGATCAAGGAGGTCATCACTTCCCAGTTTGTCCAAAATGTTACATACACATGGTGTCACACACATACAGCTAAAGGGCTTGAAAGAAGGCAATTCCATTCCAGACCAGGGGATGGCAGAGCGCACTAACCTTTTCTCTCTTTCTTCTACAGACCAACTACGGGATATTGCGCCTGGGCCAGATGGCGTCACTTCCGGTCCTGGTCCCGGTGACATCTCTCCCAGCTCTGGTGACATCACTTCTGGTTCCAGACCTGCTGACAGGCTTTAAAAGACTCCATTTTTCTGTTTGCAAGTCATTTCTGTTTTGGACTCAAGTCTGTAAAGACTGATCATTATTGTTTTATTTTTGCCTTTTTCAACCAACCCATCTTGAAGTATACGGGGTGGCTACCCAAAACCTTTTTGTGGTAACTCTGGCTTCTTTTCACAATGGGTACGCAGTTTCCCCATCAAGCTTACTTTTAGAAATGCAGACGTTTTCATGAAAACTTGCATACGCACATTTTGAGCCTCTTTTTGTGTGTACTGT
>NW_024379550.1:0-11114 GCF_016835505.1 Polypterus senegalus
TTCCCAAAAAGTTTGAGGGGAACTTGAAATTAAATGCGTTGGGGCTGAAAATTTCTTTTTACACATTTGTAACGGCTTGTTTTCCACCGGAAACGTTCCCAAAAAACATTTCTAAACACTTTAGGGTGGTTTAATGGGTTTTAAAATTTAAATTAAATCAGAGTTTCACTAATTTTAGTTTTAACAAGCAATGGGATTTCAAAAAAGAGTTTGAGATTTTAAGTGCACTTTGAAAACAGTTGGGAAACCCCTCCAAACAGTTCTTTAAACCCCAAAGGGGACTGGGATTTAATTTAGAACTGCTCTTTCCCGGTATTTTACTTTCCCCAAAGTTAATTTAGGAACTTGAATTCACCATACCGTTTGGACGAAAAAACATTTTTGAAAATTTTGGGCCTTTTTTCCCCCAGGAAAGTTTAAAACAGTTATTTTGTAAAACTATTGCAGATGTGTTTGTGGACAAATAGAAGTTAAGACCCCATTGATTTTCACTCAACTTCAGATTTCCAAAAGTAATGGGGATTTAAAAGTGAGTTTGAGATGTTGAAGTGACTTTAAAAAATTGGGAAACCATCAATTTTTAACCCCAAAGGGGGACTGGGGAAATTTTACAAGAAATGATTTTTCCACAGAATTTTTACTTTTCCCCAGAGTTGAGTTAAAAATGCGATTAACAAACCCGTTTTAGGGCCTGAAAATACTTTTGGTACACGGGGACGGTTGTTTTCCCCAAAGGGAAAAGTTCAAAAAAGTTCCTTTCTGCCACATGTCACAGATGTTTTTCAAGTGGGTTTTACAACATGAAGTAAAGGAATTAAGTTTTCCCAATTTAGTTTGCCCCAACAAGCTGGGGATTTCAAAAGGGGTTTTTGAGTTGAAGGCACTTTTAAAAAGGGGAAACAATCTAAACAGCTTAACCCTAAGGGTACGGGAATTTCATCATTTAGAACTGCTTTTCCCGAGAATTTTGATTTTCCCCAGAGTTAGAGTTGAAGGTAACTTGAATTCCCCCCTAAGCTTTTGGGGGCCCGAAAATCACAGGACAATTTTGACGGGGTTTTTTTCCACAGGAAAATGTTCAAAAAGAATTTTTGTCAAACACTATGCAGATGTTTTCGGGGTTTTCACAACATGAAATTAAAATTATTACACCAATTTAGTTTGCCCCAAGCAAGTAATGGGGGTTTCAAAAGTGAGTTTGAAGGAAAATTTGAAAACAGTTGGAAACCATCTAAACAGTTCTAACCATTTGGGTACTGGTGAATTTCAACATTTAGAACGTTTTGAGAATTTTTTTTCCCAATTAATTAAGTAACTTTTATTCACCTCGCTTTTCAGGGCCTTAAAATCACATTTTCACATGTTGCCGATTTATAGGGAAAATGTTCAAAACAGTTCATTTCTGTAAAAAACTATTCCAGATTTTGTTTCAAATTGGTTTTAAAACATAAGTTAAGATATCAAGTTTCACTGAACTTCAGTTTTGTCCCAATGCCCAAATCAGTGAGGATTTCAAAAAATGAGTTTGAGATGTTGAAGTGCACTTTGAAAAAAAATTGGGAAACCATCCAAACAGTTCTTTAACCCCAAAAATTTTGGGGATTTCATCATTTTGAACTGCTCTTTCCAGAGTATTTTTACTTTCCACAGGGTTAGAGTTGAAAGGGGGACCTTGAATTCACCATAAGCCCCTTCAAAGGGGCTGAAAAAACACTTTTTGTACACATTTGTGACGGCTTGTTTTCCACTAGGGGAAAATTTTCAAAAAAGTTCATTTCTTTTTTTTACACTATGTGCGATGTGTTTCAAGTGGTTTTTACAACATAGAAATTAAGACTTTTGAGTTTCACTCAACTTCAGTTTTTGGGCCCAATGCAAGTCAAAAGGGGGTTTCAAAAAATGAGTTTGAGATGTTGAAATTTGAAAAACAGTTGGGGAAAAATCCCAAAAAAAGTTCGAACCCCAAAATTTTTGGGTTTCCCCCATTTAGAAATGATTTTCCCGAGAATTTTGACTTTCCACAGGTTAAAAGTTGAAGGTAACTTGAATTCACCATAACACGTTTTAGTGCCTGAAATTACTTTTTTGTAAAACATGTGTGGCGGCTTGTTTTTCCCAAAAGTAAACAGTTCAAAACAGTTCATTTTTGTAAAACACTATTGCAAAATGTGTTTTAAGTGGTGTCACAACATAAAATTAAGACTCATTAATTTTCACTTAAACTCAGTTTTGGCCCAATGCAAGTCAATGAGGATTTCAAAAAGTGAGTTTGAGATGTTGAAGTGCACTTTTTAAAAGAGGTTTGGGAAACCATCTAACAGTTCTTCCCCCGGGTACTGGAATTTCATCATTTAAAATGATTTTACCAGAGAATTTTGACTTTCCACAGGGGATTAGAGTTGAAGGTAACGAAATTTAACATAACGCGTTTCCCGGGGCCCCGAAAAACACTTTGTGTACACATGTGTGGGGTTGTTTTCCAATAGGAAACTTTCAAAAAAGTTCCCCTTTTTGAAAAACAATTTTGCGCAGATGTGTTTCAAGTGGGTTTTACAACATAGAAATTAAGACTTATTGGGGTTTCACTCAACTTTGTATTGGCCAATGCAAGTCAATGGGGATTTCAAAAAAATGAGTTTGAGATGTTGAAGTGCTCTTTTAAAAAAAGTTGGGGGAAAACCCTCTAAACAGTTTCTTTAAACCCTAAAAGGGGACTGGTGAATTTCATCATTTAGAACTGCTTTTTCCAGAAAAATTTTGACTTTCCACAGAGTTAAAAAAGTTGAAGGGTAACTTGAATTCACCATAACGCTTTTCAGGGCCTGAAAATCACTTTTGTGGGAAATTGTGACAGCTTGTTTTTTCCCCTAGGAAACTTTTCAAAAAAAGTTCATTTCTGGAAAAAAACTTTTTTGCGAAAGTGTTTCAAATGGGTTTCCCCAAAATAGAAGTTAAACTATTTGGGGTTTTCCCCCAATTTCAGTTTTTTACCCAATGCAAGTCAATGGGGATTTCAAAAAATGAGTTTGAGATGTTGAAGTGCCTTTTAAAAAAAGTTGGGGAAAACCCTCTAAACTGTTCTTTAAACCCTAAAAGGGGGGTACTGGGGATTTCATCATTTTTGAACGCTCTTTTAAAAGTATTTTGACTTTCCACAGGTTAGGTTGAAGGTACCCTTTATTTCACCATAAAGGGTTTTAGGGACTGAAAATCACTTTTTGTACACATTTGTGACGGCTTGTTTTTTCCCCCAGGAAACTGTTCCCAAAAAAGTTCATTTTCTTAAAAAAATATTTGGGTGTGTTTCAATGGGTTTCACAACCCAAAAAGTAAAAACTCATTAAAAATTTCACTCAACTTCAGTTTAGTCCCAATGCAAGTCAATGAGGGGGTTCAAAATGTCAGTTTGAGATGTTGAAGTGCACTTTGAAAAAAAGTTGGGAAACCATCTAAACAGTTTTTTCCATAAGGGGGACTGGTGAATTTCATCATTTTGAACTGCTTTTTTCCAGAGAATTTTTAATTTTTCCCCAGAGTTAGAGTTGAAGGTAACTTGAATTCACCCCTAACGCTTTTCAGGGCCTGAAAATCACTTTTTGTGGGACACATGTGTGACGGCTTGTTTTCCACTGGGAAAATGTTCAAAACAGTTCATTTCTTTTATACACTATATATGCAGATGTGTTTCAAGTGGTTTCAAAAATGAAATTAAGACTTATTGAGTTTCACTCAACTTCAGTTTTGGCCTAATGCAAGTCAAAGGGGATTTCAAAAAGTGAGTTTGAGATGTTGAAGTGCACTTTGAAAAACAGTTGGGAAACCATCCAAACAGTTCGTAACCCTAAGGGAACTGGGGATTTCATCATTTAGAAATTATTTTACAAGAGAATTTTGACTTTCCACAGAGTTAGAGTTGAAGGTAACTTGAATTCACCATAACACGTTTGAGTGCCTGAAATTCACTTTGTGTACACATGTGTGACGGCTTGTTTTCCAATAGTAAACAGTTCAAAACAGTTCATTTCTGTAAAACACTATGTCGCAGATGTGTTTCAAATGGTGTCACAACATAGAAGTTAAGACTCATTAATTTTCACTCAACTTCAGTTTTGGCCCAATGCAAGTCAATGAGGATTTCAAAAAGTGAGTTTGAGATGTTGAAGTGCACTTTGAAAAAGAGTTGGGAAACCATCTAACAGTTCTTAACCCTAAGGGTACTGGAGATTTCATCATTTAGAAATGATTTTACCAGAGAATTTTGACTTTCCACAGAGTTAGAGTTGAAGGTAACTTGAATTCAACATAGCAGCGTTTCAGGCCTGAAAATCACTATGTGTACACATGTAGTGACAGCTTGTTTTCCACTAGGAAACTGTTCAAAACAGTTCATTTCTGAAAACACTATATGAGATGTGTTTCAAGTAGTTTCACAACATAGAAGTTAAGACTCTTTAAGTTTCACTCAATTCAGTTTTGTCCCAATGCAAGTCATGAGGATTTCAAAAGTGAGTTTGAGATGTTGAAGTGCATTTTTATAAACAGTTGGAAAACCATCCAAACAGTTCTTAACCCTAAGGGTACTGGAGATTTCATCATTTAGAACTACTCTTCCGGATATTTTGACTTTCCACAGAGTTTGAGTTGAAGGTAACTTGATTAACCATAACGCGTTTCAGGGACTGAAAATTACTTTGTGTACACATTTGTAACGGCTTGTTTTCCACCAGGAAACTGTTCAAAACAGTTCATTTCTGTTAAACACTATGTCGCAGATGTGTTTCAAGTGGTTTCCAACATTGAAGTTAAGACTCATTGAGTTTCACTCAATTTCAGTTTTAGCCCAAAGGCAAGTCAATGGGATTTCAAAAGTGAGTTTGAGATGTTGAAGTGCACTTTAAAAACAGTTGGGAAACCATCCAAACAGTTCATAACCCTAAGGGTACTGGAGATTTCATCATTTAGAACTGCTCTTACCAGAGTATTTTGACTTTCCACAGAGTTAGAGTTGAAGGTAACTTGAATTCACCATAACGCGTTTCAGGGACTGAAAATCACTTTGTGTACACATTTGTGACGGCTTGTTTTCCACCAGGAAATGTTCAAAACAGTTCATTTCTGTAAAAAACTATGTCGCATGATGTGTTTCAAGTAGTTTCACAACATAGAAGTTAAGACTCATTGAGTTTCACTCAACTTCAGATTTGGCCAAATGCAAGTCAATGGGGATTTCAAAAAGTGAGTTTGAGATGTTGAAGTGCACTTTGAAAAAGAGTTGGGAAACCATCTAACAGTTCTTAACCCTAAGGGTTTCTGGAGAATTTCATCATTTAGAAATGATTTTACCAGAAATTTTGACTTTCCACAGAGTTAGAGTTGAAGGTAACTTGAATTCAACATAGCAGCGTTTCAGGCCTGAAAATCACTTGTGTACAACATGTGTGACGGCTTGTTTTCCAATAGGAAACTGTTCAAAACAGTTCCTTTCTGTAAAACACTATGTCGCAGATGTGTTTCAAGTGGTTTCACAACATAGAAGTAAAGACTCATTAAGTTTCACTCAACTTCAGTTTAGTCCCAATGCAAGTCAATGAGGATTTCAAAAAGTCAGTTTGAGATGTTGAAGTGCACTTTGAAAAACAGTTGGGAAACCATCTAAACAGTTCTTAACCATAAGGGTACTGGTGAATTTCATCATTTAGAACTGCTTTTACCAGAGAATTTTGACTTTCCACAGAGTTAGAGTTGAAGGTAACTTGAATTCACCATAACGCTTTTCAGGGCCTGAAAATCACTATGTGTACACATGTGTGACGCTTGTTTTCCACTAGGAAAATGTTCAAAACAGTTCATTTCTGTGAAACACTATGTCGGCAGATGTGTTTCAAGTGGTTTCACAACATAGAAATTAAGACTTATTGAGTTTCACTCAACTTCAGTTTTGGCCTAATGCAAGTCAATGGGGATTTCAAAAAGTGAGTTTGAGATGTTGAAGTGCACTTTGAAAAACAGTTGGGAAACCATCTAAACAGTTCTTAACCATAAGGGTACTGGTGAATTTCATCATTTAGAACTGCTTTTACCAGAGAATTTGACTTTCCACAGAGTTAGAGTTGAAGGTAACTTTTATTCACCATAACGCTTTTCAGGGCCTTAAAATCACTATGTGTACACATGTGTGACGGCTTGATTTCCACTAGGAAACTGTTCAAAACAGTTCATTTCTGTAAAACACTATGTCGCAGATGTGTTTCAAGTGGTTTCACAACATAGAAATTAAGACTTATTGAGTTTCACTCAACTTCAGTTTTGGCCTAATGCAAGTCAAAGGGGATTTCAAAAAGTGAGTTTGAGATGTTGAAGTGCACTTTGAAAAACAGTTGGGAAACCATCCAAACAGTTCGTAACCCTAAGGGTACTGGGGATTTCATCATTTAGAAATGATTTTACAAGAGAATTTTGACTTTCCACAGAGTTAGAGTTGAAGGTAACTTGAATTCACCATAACACGTTTGAGTGCCTGAAATTCACTTTGTGTACACATGTGTGACGGCTTGTTTTCCAATAGTAAACAGTTCAAAACAGTTTTATTTTGCAAAACACTATTACCAGATGTTTCAAGTGGTGTCACAACATAGAAGTTAAGATATTAATTTTCACTCAACCCTTTAGTTTTGGCCCAATGCAAGTCAATGAGAGTTCAAAAGTGAGTTTGGATGTTGAAGTGCACTTTGAAAGAGTTGGAAACCATCTAACAGTTCTTAACCTAAGAATTTGGAATCATCATTTTAATGGTTTTCCCGAGAAGTTTGACTTTCCCCAGTTGGGGTTGAAGGGTTTAATTCAACATAAATTGCGTTTTAGGGCCTGAAAATCACTTTGTTACAATGTGTGACGGCTTGTTTTCCAATGGAAACTGTTCAAAACAGTTCCTTTTGTAAAACTATGTAGCAAAAGTGTTTCAAGTGGGTTTCAAAACATAGAAATTAAGACTTTGGTTTCCTCAACTTTGTATTTCATGCAAAGTCAATGGGATTTCAAAAAGTGAGTTTGAGATGTTGGGTGCACTTTGAAAAAAAGTTGGAAACCATCCCCAACAGTTCTTAACCATAAGGGTACTGGTGAATTTCATCATTTAGAACTGCTTTTTCAAAAAGAATTTTGACTTCACAGGTTAAGTAAAGTAAATGAATTTCACCATAACGCTTTTCAGGGCCTGAAAATCACTATTGTACATGGTAGATGTTTTCCACTAGGAACTATTTTAAAACAGTTCATTCCCGAAAAAAACTAGCCAGATGTGTTTTCAAATCAGTTTCCCACAACATAGAAGTTAAGACTCATTGAGTTTCCACTCAATTTCAGTTTTGACACAATGCAAGTCAATGGGATTTAGAAAGTGGGGTTTGAGATGTTGAAGTGCACTTTTTAAAAACAGTTTGGAAACCATCAAACTATTCTTAACCATAGGGTACTGGGATTTCATCATTTAGAAATGCTGTTACCAGAGAATTTTGACTTGCCACAGAGATAGAGTTGAAGGTAACTTGAATTCACCATAACGCTTTTTAGGGCCTGAAAATCACTATGTGTTACACATTGTTACGCTTTTTTCCCCAGGAAACTTTCAAAACAGTTCATTTTTTGTAAAACACTATTCAGATGTTTTCAATGAGTTTCACAACATAGAAGTTAAGACTCTTAAGTTTCCTCCAATCAGTTTGTCCCAATGCAAGTCAATGAGGATTTCAAAAATGAGTTTGAAGATTTGAAGTGCATTTTAAAACAGTTGGAAAACCATCAAACGTTCTTTCCCTAGGGTACTTTTGGGGATTTCATATTTAAAAACTCTCTTACCCGAGTATTTTGCTTTTCCACAGAGTTTGGTTAGAAGGTAACTTGAATTAAACCCAAAGCGTTTCAGGGACTGAAAATTACTTTTGTACACATTTGTCGCTTGTTTTCCACCAGGAAACTGTTAAAACAGTTCATTTCTTTAAACACTATGAAGCAATGTGATTCAAGTGGTTTACAAATTGGAGTTAAACATGGTTCCTCCCAACAGTTTGCCCAAGGCAGTCAATGGGGATTTCAAAAGTGAGTTTGAGATGTTGAAGTGCACTTTTGAAAAACAGTTGAAACCATCCCAAAAAGTTCTTAACCCTAAAAGGGGACTGAGTTTCATCATTTAGAACTGCTCTTACCCGATATTTGACTTTCCACAGAGTTAGAGTTGAAGGTAACTTGAAATTTCCCAAACGGTTTCAGGATGAAAATCATTGTGTACACATTTTAAGGCTTGTTTTCCACCAGAAATGTTTTAAAACAGTTCATTTCTGTAAAAACTTTAGAGATGTGTTTCAATGGTTTCAAAAATAAAGTTAAGACTCATTGAGTTTCACTAAATTCATGATTTAGCCAAATAAGTCAATGGGGATTTCAAAAAGTGAGTGTGAGATGTTGAAGTGCACTTTGAAAAACGTTGGGAAACCATCAAACAGTTCGTAACCCTAAGGGTACTGGGTTTCATCATTTAGAAATTATTTTACAAGAGAATTTTTGACTTTCCACAGAGTTAGAGTTGAAGGTACTTGAATTCACCATAACCCGTTTGGTGCCTGAAATTGACTTTGTGTACACATGTGTGACGGTTGTTTTCCAATAGTAAACAGTTTTAAAACAGTTCATTCCTGAAAACACTTCCAGATGTGTTCAAGTGGTTCACAACATAGAAGTTAAGACTCATTAATTTTCACTCAACTTCAGTTTGGCCAATCAAGTCAATGAGGATTTCAAAAGTGAGTTTGAGATGTTGAAGTGCACTTTAAAAAGGGTTGGGAAACCATCTAACATTTTTTAACCCCAAGGGTACTGGAGATTTCATCATTTAGAAATGATTTTACCAGAGAAGTTTGACTTTCCAAGGAATTGAGGGTACGAAATTCAAATATTGGGTTTCGGGCCCGAAAATCACTTTTGTACACATGTGTGCGTTTTTTCCAATGAAACTGTTCAAAACAGTTCCTTTCTATAAACTACTTTCCAGATTAAGTTTTGAATGTTTCACAAAATTTGAATTAAGACTTTTGAGTTTCCCCTAACTTCCGATTCCTAAGCAAGTCAATGGGGATTTCAAAAAGTGAGTTTGAGATGTTGAAGGTAAAAAAACAGTTTGGGAAAATTAACATTTCTAACCCTAAAGGTGCAAGTTGTTTCATCTTTAGAACTTCTTTTACCAAGAATTTTGACTTTCCAACAGGTTAGAGTTGAAGGTAACTTGAATTCACCAAACCCCCCTTTTTGGGGTGAAAATCATAAGGTAACATGTTTGAAGCTTGTTTTTACTAAAACTGTTCAAACAGTTATTTTTTAAAACACTTACTATTGAGATGTGTTTCCAGGTGGTTCAACATGAATTTAAACTTGAGTTTCACTCAAAGTTTTGACCCAAACAAGTCAAGGGATTGAAATTTTGTTTAGATGTTGAAGTGACTTTTAAAAAAAAATTGGAAACCTTAAACTGTTTTAACCATAAGGACTGGGATTTCATCATTTAAATATTCTCTTAAGAATTTTGACTTTCCACAATAAGTTGAAGGGAACTTTGAATTCACCAAACGTTTCAAACCTGAAAATCATAGTTTACAATGTTTGTGACAGCTTGTTTTAAAATTTTGGAAACTTCAAAAAGCATTTCGTAAAACCTTAAGTCGAGATTTTTTTAAAATGTTTCCACAAATAATTAAAATTTAAGGTTCCTTAATTTCCATTTTGTCCCAATGCAATAATGAGATTTCAAAGTGGTTTTGAATGTTTAAGTCATTTTTAAAAACAGTTGGAAAATCCAAAAATTTTAACCCTAAGGGGGTATGGGGTTTCATCATTTTTGGAACGCTCTTACCAAAAGTATTTTGATTTAAAAGTTTGATAAGGTAACCCCGAATTAATAAAGCTTTCCAGGGGACGAAAAATACTTTGTGTACACTTTGTAACCTTGTTTTTCCCCAAAGGGAAATGTTCAAAACAGTTCATTTTTTTAAAAAAATATTGCAGATTTTTTCAATTTTCACAACATTGAAGTTAAGACTCATTGAGTTTTACTCAATTTTGTTTTTTAAAAACAAATCAATGGGGGGTTTCAAAAAATGATTTGAGATTTAAAGGACTTTAAAAAATTGGGGAAAACCCTCAACAGTTCTAACCCCGGGTACTGGAGATTTCATCATTTAGAATGTTTACCGAGATTTTGCTTTCCACAGAGTTAGAGTTGAAGGTCGATTCACCCTAACGGTTTCAGGGACTGAAAATCACTTTGTGTACACATTTGTGACGGGTTGTTTTCCACTAGAAAAAATTTTAAAACAGTTCATTTCTAAAAACACTATGTACAGATGTGTTTCAAAGTAGTTTCACAACATTGAAGTGAAGACTCATTGAGTTTCACTCATTTCAGTTTTGGCCAAGGCAAGTCAAGGGGGATTTCAAAAATGAGTTTGAGATGTTTAAGTGCACTTTGATAAACAGTTGGGAAACCATCCCAAAATGTTCTTAACCCTAAGGTACTGGAGATTTCATCATTTAGAACTGCCTTTCAAAGTATTTTGACTTTCCACAGAGTTTGAGTTGGAAGGGAACTTGATTAACCATAACGTTTCCCGGGACTGAAAATCACTTTGTGTACACATTTGTGAGCTTGTTTTACACCAGAACTGTTCAAAACAGATCATTTCTGTAAAAACTATGTCGCAGATGTGTTTCAAGTGGGTTTTACAACATAGAAAATTAAGACTCATTGAGTTTCACTCAACTTAGATTTCCCAAATGCAAGTCAATGGGGATTTCAAAACCGAGTTTGAGATGTTGAAGTGCACTTTGAAAAACAGTTGGGGAAACCATCCAAACAGTTCTTAACCCTAAAAAGGGGACTGGAGATTTTTTCATTTAGAAATGATTTTACAAGAGAATTTTGACTTTCCACAGAGTTAGAGTTGAAGGTAACTTGAAATTTACCATAACGCGTTTCAGGGCCTGAAAATCACTATGTGTACACATTTTCGGCTTGTTTTCCACTGAGAACTTTCAAAACAGTTTTCAAAACCAAAGAATTTTCTGTTCTC
>NW_024379551.1:0-8410 GCF_016835505.1 Polypterus senegalus
AATTGTGAGAAAGAACTGTCATCTCTGTCTTGTCATGGAGCACAGTTTAAATTTTTTGACTAAAGGGTGTTATTTCATGTCTAGAGGGCTCTAATAATGTTAACAGTGGGGGAGAGTTTATAAGGGCTTAAAATATATAAAATAACCATACAAACATATGGTTTCTACTTGGATTTTCATCTATAGTGAGGGGTTCTGGAGCATAACCCGCGATCGAGAGGATTACTGTATTTGATTCATATACAAGAGGACCAGCCAAGAAATGATTGAAGGCTGTACACGATTGCCACCAGATCAAGAATATGAAAAGGCTAGAAAGCAGCTTGAAAGTTACTATAGGCAAGCATTACGTAATAGATACATAGCAAAAGCAAAGCTTTGAATTGGCCTCAAAAAACAAAATGATGGGAGGCCTGAGAGACTATGCAACCTTTCTTGATAGCTGTATGGACTCCAAGACTAATGCAAGAAATTGAGCAGCATTCAATAGCAATGAAAATATCCGATTACTATTCTCTCAAAGCTCCACATTCTCTCGAGATAAGTGGCGAGACGTAGCTTATGAAATTGAAGATGAGGAAGATAGAGAGATTGACATGCATGATTTAACTGTCTTTTTACATAAACAGGCTAAGACATTTATGCATCCCGTTTATGGCAACTCAGAGAAAAAGGAAAAAACTGATAAAATTAGATCTCCTCTTAAGTACAGAAGGACAGAGTCAGAAATATCAGGAAATATTTTCACTACAAATATATCTGAAGCTGCTGAAAAGGAGACTCAAGTAATCTGTGTCAAAAAAAACTATTAACGATACATGTGCATTTGAAAAACCCTGTGCCTTTTGCAGTGGCCAGCATATCTTCAGCCAAATGTAGAAAAATCAAAGAACTGCCACATAAAGAGTTGATTTTTTTTAAAATCTAAAGGTTTATGTTTTCACTGTCTCAGACAGGGTCATCTAAGTAAGAACTGTAAAGAAAGAATGAAATGTCAGACATGTTCCTTACAGTACCCAGATATCCTGAACATTAAAATAGACAGTGGAGCAGCATCTAAAGCTACAGCTAGTGTGGCAACATCTACTGAAAAGGAAACCGAGACTGGAACTTGTGCCTTTACTTGAGCCAGAAGAAAGCGCACTTCAAGTAGTTCCTGTTAAGGTAAAATCTAAGAAAAGTGAAAGGTATGTAGAAACATACACCTTTATACACCTCGGCAGTATAGTAACAATCTGCACTGAAAGGCTCCAGAGACAACTGAGCCTTCAAGGGAGAAGGATGCAAGTATTCCTCAGAACTATGAGTAATTATGATGACAATTCAAAGATGCTAACCCAATGTTCTGTCTTATCAGATTTACAAGTCTGTGGTCTCAATGATGTTGAATATATTGATTTGCCAAAGGTCTTCACACAGGTCTCCATTCCAGTAAGCAGAAAGTATTCCACTACAAGAAGATATTGATAAGTGGGAAATATTTTAAAGAGGTACGTCTATCTCATATTGACTCTGAAGTTGATCTTTTAATAGGAATCAACTACCCAGAAATCTTCAAGCAGTCACGAATCATACCTAGCCAAGGACGTGGACCTCACGCCATGAAGACTGAACTTGGATGGGTAGTTGGTGGACCATACAAAGAAATAAATGACCTCACAAAACAAAGTGGTAATATGCCTAAACATTCAATCAATCGTATGTCAATAACAGAGATTGAAGATATGTTGCTGCAACAGTATAACACAGATTTTCCAGAGCGCAGCTGTGAAAAAGGGAGATGTCGTCACAGGAGGACATCAAGTTCATGCGCATAGCTTCAGAATCTGCAAGACTGGTAGGTGGCCACTGTTGTTTAAATTTGCCTTTGAAGGATGAAACACCTAAAATGCAGAATAACTTCTGTATTGCTGAACAGCGTGCTATTGGACTCAAAAGAAAACTGAGCAAGAATTCAGGTTTGCACGAAGACTATAAAGCCTTCATGAAAGACATTATAGACAATGGTTATGCTGTTAAGGTACCCAAAGAAAGCCTGAATTGCAATGAAGGCAGAGTGTGGTACATCCCACATCATGGTGTGTATCATCCAAAGAAAAATAAGATTCGAGTAGTCTTTGACTGCACTGCCACCTTCCAGGCAATTTCACTTAATGAGTAATTACTAAAAGGCCCTGACCTAACTAACACACTCATTGGCGTCCTTACAAGATTCAGAAAGGAGCTAGTAGCCTTAATGGCAGACAGTAAGTCAATGTTCTACCAAGTTAAGATACTAGACAAAGACACAGATCTTTTACGTTTTCTATGGTGGCCTGAAGGTAATCTAAGTAAAGACCTTAAATAATTCAAAATGATAGTACATCTTTTTGGTGCTACTTCTTCACCCAGTTGTGCTTCTTATGCTTTAGAATGGGCCGAAGATGCAGAGATACATTACCTGAGGAAGCTGTTACACGTTCTCAACAACTTCTATGTGGATGACTGTTTAAGGTCAGTGACAACAGAAGAACAAGCAATAAAGCTGGCAAAGGACCTCCAAGCTCTATGCCTCAAAGGGGGATTCCATTTGACTAAGTGGGTGAGTAACAACAGAGCAGTTTTATTGTCCATACCTGAAGAAGACAGAGCTCACGAACAAAAGGACTTAGATTTGAGCCACAGTCTCCTTCCCACAGAGCGTGCCCTGGGCATCCAGTGGTGCACAGAATCTGACAGTTTCAAATTTCAGATTAAGTTGCAAAACAAGCCCGCTACTAGGCGTGGTATTCTGTCTGTTGTTAGCTCAGTTTATGATCCACTTGGTTTTCTAGCACCTGTCTTACTGTCGGCAAAACTTATTCTAAGAGATTTATGCAAAGAGAAATTTGGGTGGGATGAGGAAGTAGAAGTCAAACACATTCAGAAATGGAAAAAATGGATGGATGATTTGAAGTTACTTACAGACTATAAAGTGAACAGATGCTTAAAACCTACTGGGTTTGGAACCATAAAGAAAGCACAAATGCACCATTTTGCAGATGCTAGTGAAGATGGATATGGCACTGTCACTTACCTTGTCTTAACCACTGAAGAGGGCAAAAAGCATTATTCATTCCTGATGGGCAAGTCAAGAGTTGCACCATTAAAGCAAGTCACGATTCCAAGATTGGAGCTGACAGCAGCCGTTGTGGCAGTTAAAATGGACAAAATTCTTAAAGGTGATCTTCAAATATCCTTGCAAGAATCTACATTTTGAACTGACAGCACCACGGTGCTAAAATACATTTCAAATGAAAGCACTCGATTCAAGACCTTTGTTGCCAAGAGAATCTCCGTGATCAGGGATCATTCACAGTGGAGGTATGTCACATCTGCCCTTAACCTGGCTGATCAAGCATCTAGAGGGCTAAGCATAGAAAACTCTCAAAAGCACCACATGGTCACATGGTCCAAGTTTCTTATTGAAGTCAGAACACGCGAGTGGCCAAAAGGACCATATCAACTGAATGATTCACCTTTTGACAATGATCCAGAAATTAAAACTTGTGCAGTTAACTTAAAAAATAAGTTAACTAAAAAATAAAAGAGGCAACCGAGCCCACCGACAAACTAATCACTTACTTTTCAGATTGGCATCGCTTGAAGAAAACAGTGGCTTGGTTTCTCAAGTTTAAAGAAGTACTGTTGCACTTAAGAAATGAAAGAAAAACATTTCAACTAGAAGTCAGTCAGACTAAAGGTAATCCAGAAGAACAAAAATCACTCATCACAAAGCATATGAAAAGGCATAAACAGACTTTAAAACCATGTCCAATTTCTCTAGATGACTTAGTTAAAGCTGAAACGGAGCTTACCCGTCTAAGTCAACAGCAAGAATTTCCAGAAGAATTAAAGGCTCTAAAGAAAAAGACTTGCGTTAAAAAGAACAGTCAAATCTATAAACTTGACCCGATCATACAAGATGGAATACTGAGAGTTGGAGGAAGACTCTGCAAAGCTGCAATGCCTGAAGAAGCAAAACATCCAGCAATTCTCCATAAGCATTCACATGTTGCTTCTCTCATATTGCAGCACATTCATAAACGAATCGGACATTGTGGGCTATGTGCTCGCACAGTTACGCCAGAAATACTGGATACCTCAAGCGAATTCAGCTATCAGAAAAATAATTTCAAAGTGCACAATGTGCAGAAGATACAACGAGGAAGTAGGTGAGCAAAAAATGGCAGATTTGCCAGAAGATCACCTAGCACCAAACCAACCACTGTTCACAAAATGTTGGAGTCGATTATTTTGGCCCCTTTCTAGTCAAAAGAGGAAGAAGTCTTGTCAAGAGATACAGAGTAATCTTCACATGTTTAACAACCAGAGCTGCGCACATAGAGATCGCACATAGCTTAGACACTGATTCTTGTATCCAAGCCATACTCCGATTTACGGATAGTTGAGGACAAGTTAAAATCATGCACTCAGACAATGGAACAAATTTTGTTGGAGCAGAAAGAGAGCTACGAGAAGCTAGTAAAAAATTGGAATACAAAAAAATCAGCGATGCTATGATGCAAGAACAAATCAAATGGATTTTTAATCCACCATCAGCCTCTCATCAAGGTGGAGTGTGGGAAAGACAGATCAGAAGCATAAGGAAGATTTTAAATTCAACGCTAAACCAACAAACACTCGACGATGAAAACCTTCCTACAATGATGTGTAGAGTGGAATCAATACTCAATAACAGACCCTTACAAAGACATCAGATGACCCAAATGATTTGGAACCACTCACACCCAATCACTTGCTATGTAGTGAAGACAAAACCTGAAATAGCACCTGAACTCATTTCAGAAAATTAACCATACCCAAGAAGACCCTGGAAACAAATCAATACATGGCTGATTTGTTTTGGAAAAGATGAACGAAAGAGTATTTGCCAATACTTCCAAGAACGTCAAAAATGGCTTGCACCAAGAAGAAATTTTGAACCAGGGGATGTTGTTTTAAATTGTAGACAAAGCTACACCTTGCAATTCCTGGGTAATGGGTCGAGTCATCAAGACAATGCCAGATGCTAAAGGTGCAGTCAGAAGAGTTTGTGTGCAAACCAAAACCAGCACTCTGGACAGACACGTGAATAAACTGTGTCTGCTTCAAGAAATAGCCAATGTTTGAAATATGAAATTTTTAAAATGTTTGTTTGCAGTGTTATTGCTAATGATTTGAAAAAAAATAGTTAATATAAAAGTAATCGGCTCATATTGAAGTATAGTAATTGTCTCTGCTCCTGCATAGCCAATTAGGGGCCGGAAATGTAAGAGCCAATCTTAGAAAGTTAAAGTTTTGAGTTAAACACGTGTTAATGTTTGCTTAATTTGAATATAAATTTCTTTCATAGTCATAACCTATGGTATAGTCCTTTCCGCCTATAAGTTAGTAAGAAATAGAATCTTCTTACTATAACTGAGAAACAGTGTGATAATAAGCTTAGTTGTGGTAAGAACAAGTTCCAGTAAAGAGGGACTTGAAAGACCCATTTTCAAGTTAGAAATGGGATAAGCATACAGAAGGAAATAAATGATATAAGGAAAGAAATAAAGGACATACACAAGCAAACATTTATGACTCAAATTGAAATAGCCGAACAACTGGCATCTACCTCTGAAAGAAAAGCAATGGCTGCAGGTTCCAAATGCAAAATACTTGGAGACAGACTTGCTGCACTGGAAGATAAATGCAGAAGGAATAATATTAGAATCGAACGTCTACCTGAGAATTGTGAAAGTCCAAACCCACTGAAATTTGTAGCTGAACTATTCTCTAAAATAATTGGAGAGGACTTTAAATCAGACACCGAGATAGCAGCAGCTTACTGCAAATGGTTATCAAATACTTCTAAACCTAGGACTCTTATCGTGCATTTCGAAAAGTTATAATCTAAATTACAATATAATGTTACTTCTTGACAGTAACAAGAAATTATATTTGAAAATCACCACATTTGTATTTTCTCCTATTTCTCACCCTCAACAGCCTTAAACATGCCGCTTTTTACAATATTAAATAGCACTTACATAAGCAGAGATCAGACTAGGCTACTGCCAAACTGAAAGTGGACATTCAGGGCAACATACATCTTTAGCTCTACAAAGGAAGCAAAAAGAAGCGAAGAATACTGATCCTAACACTATTTTGAAAATCGATCGTGAGCCACATCCTTACCGGCTGTTTGATCTGCTTGCAAAGATACTGGTACCGTAATTATACATCCTTTTCCCTTCTTGACCACTTTTTTGCTTTAATTGCAATTATTTGCGTATATGTACAAATGTAAAGAAGACAACACATAATCTAATGCATTTCTGGATGCATTACAGATACCACAAATAGAGACTCACAGTGCAGAGGAATTGGTTAAACTTCTGGCAATCTCAGAATTAGTAGATGCTATAAACTCACTTCATAGTGGGAAAGCAGCAGGCCTTGATGGCTACCCTGATGAATTTTATAAAAAATCCTCAACTCAGATAGCTCCCTTTTATTAACAACATTAACAGAAGCTAGAGACAATAAAATTCTACCTCAAACTTTTCGCCAAGTATTAATTACTGTCTTTCCTAAACAAAATAAGAACTTATTACAATGTGCATCATACAGACCAATTTCACTTCTGAATAACGATACTCTCCAAAGTCCTAGCTAGAAGGATTGAGAAGTGCTTCCTTTGGTAACATCACAAGACCAAACTGGATTTATTAATTCAGACATTTAGCTTTCAATCCTTGACACCTGTCAATGTAATATATTCACCCACAAAGCCTAAGATCCCGGAGATATTATCATCTTTGGACGCAGAAAAAGCATTTGATATGGTTGAATGCAACTACCTTTTCACTACATTGGAGAAATTTGGGTTTGGCCCGAACATTTGTGCATGGATCAAGCTACTCTATACCAGTCCAGAAGCTTCAGTTTGTATTAACAACATTAATTCAGACTACTTTAACTAGAACATGATACCAGACAAGGATGCCTTGTTACCACTGCTTTTGCAATCACCATTGAGCCACTGGCAGTTCACTGTTGAAATGCTTAGGTGATAAAGGGACTGGGCGTGCCCAGAGGGGACTGGGCAGTCTCATGGTCTGGAATCCCTACAGATTTTATTTTTTTCTCCAGCCGTCTAGAGTTTTTTTTTTGTTTTTTCTGTCCCCCCTGGCCATTGGACCTTACTCTTATTCTATGTTAATTAATGTTGACTTATTTTGTTTTTTTATTGTGTCTTTTATTTTTCTATTCTTTATTATGTAAAGCACTTTGAGCTACTGTTTGTATGAAAATGTGCTATATAAATAAATGTTGTTGTTGTATTATCAGACAAGGACTTGAACAGAAAATTTCTCTGTATTGTAGTGACCCGGCAGCTAGCGCTGGCGGCATGATGTATTGTGGGTAATTTATGTAAAGTTTACTGTTGTGTTAAATTAGCAAGGCAATCGAATTATTGTTCCTGTTGTAATTTGTTGTATGTGTTTGTGTTCAACTGGTGGGATGGGTTTGGGTTATTGCCGTCGGAGTAATTAAATTGTAAATAGTTACCATCAATGAGAAAGGTGGCCGTTAATGACCTTGGCAATGGCTATGCAATGAGATTGAGCTTTGTTTTCTGACTATCTGCTCTAATAAAAAGATACAACAGGACAGAGCTGTGTATTGCTAAGATTTCATCTAAGCAATGATTGCCGAGACACTCGGAGTCGTGCGGTGTATGAGACACGAGTGCTCGCTGGCTTAATGAGCTAGGTACAGCTGTGTGCATGGCGCTGGCATTCCGCTGGCCGACCAGCTTGGGGGAAGTGCACGGCTGAGTTCGGCTCTGAAAACTTTAAGACTCAACCACGGGTCGCTACAGTATGCAGATGATATGGTACTGTATATATCTGATCCACAAAATACTATGCCTGCAGCCCTAACAGCACTAACAGAATTTCAAAGGATTTGTGGTCTCAGAATTAATTTGAATAAAAGAGTGCTCTTTCCAGTAAAGTCTCAAGCACACAATATTAGATTAGACACCTTACCTTTTATCATCACAGATAAGTTTAAATACCTAGGGGTAAACATCACAAAGGCAAAGGGTGACCCTATAAAGACCTGAGGCAGAAGGTGGCATGGCTCTACCTAACTTTCAATTTTAGTACTGGTCGGCAAATATACAAGCTATAAAAACATGGACATAGACACAATTAGATGAACATACACAGGTCTGGTCCATAATAGAAATAAAATCCTGCAGTACTTCTTTTTATTGCTTTGTACCCCAATAAGTACAAGTCATTGCCAACACACTAACAACAATTGCTCATTCCTCAGAATATGGGGAACACATACAAAACTTTCCACCCTTCAAACAAATTTTAATTCTTGAAACATT
>NW_024379552.1:0-20484 GCF_016835505.1 Polypterus senegalus
TTAAATTTTTTCTTCCAAATTAAAAAGGGAGGTTTTTTTTATTTTGTCAAATTCTAATTTTGGCTTTTTAAAGACGTTTATTAATATATTGGTATGTTTTGAATAAAAAAGACTTAGAAAATATTCATCTTAATTAATTTTCCTTAGGGGGAATGAAGGTTCATCTATCAAGTCTTGTTTAATTTTTCCAGCAGCGCAAATTTTTGTTGATATAGAACTTTATGTTTCCCCGAGGTATTTCTGTTCTGCAATGATAAAAGAAAAACATTTTTTTTTTCGAGGACAAGGAGTGGGAAAGGGGGTGTACCACTGGCCCTACTTAGCGGAGAGGGCTTATGATCTAACTGAGGAGCAGGCTGCTGATTAAACCTAAAGGGAGGTTTAAACGCAGGCATATTCCCGGAACAAGGCGGAATGGAGGGTGATTGATCAGAGAAAAAGACCGGGTTTTGAAGCCTGGGAAAAGTATGTTGCGGCTCGGCCCGACATTAATAATTCGCACAAGATGGCGAGCTACTGGCGTGTGAACTTTTGTGATGCCCCCCTGACCATATCGCCCAGCAAGTCCGAAGCATAATTTTGAGGACATGGACACCTTAATCCAAATCACAGAGCCCACTGGGCGTTTGCTCAAAATCAGGCGGTTCTCACACCAACCCAACAGGCCGTGGGGCAGCTCCTGAGCCCCCCCGACAAGCTCCTGGACCTGCCGTCCGTAAATGGGACAGAGGTGCTAGTCTTCCCGCTGTTTCAAGTGTGGGAGTTTGGGAAATCTGTCCCCCAACTTTTTTTCAGCCCATGGATTGCTCATTGTAGGGGAGAAAGGTTTGTCCACCATGACTAATCCTTTATTCTTCCATATCGGGTGCGTAAAAATGGGGTAGAGCAATGGATTCTGGGAGTAACTTTTCATTGGACCCGGTTTTCAAATAGTGGACTAGGATAAAAACTAGTCTAAATGTATTCATGGGGTTATCCATATTATAAAACTTAGATGTGTGGTATCAGTGAATCACACCTAGACATGGCCATGGCTGATTACGGATCCCTTTTACAGTTATATGGTAGAGATGGAATAAAATTAGATGTAATAACAATTTAAATTTCCAAAAACATTTAGGCTTAGTAATGGAGAATACTGTCCACTGCCTCCACGCCATGTCCCACAGTAGCAGGCCCCCCTACAGGTACCCAATGTGGAAGAAATCGATGTCCCACCGGCCCCCGGGAACTGTACAGTTAACGTGGATGACGTGGCGAAACCACACCCTTAAGGTCGACGGGACCCAATACAAGATTTAATTCCCCAAATTTTCTATTAACACCATCGCTTTTAAAGAGAACAATGGAGCGATTCCTTAAAATTATTAGGAATGCAGTAGTCCCCGAGGTATAAAACCCCTGGATCCCATGCCACCATAGCGTTCTTTTACTAAAAGCATATATAGAGTGGCAGAACATCAGAGCATTGTTGTTGATTCCCGCCTGTTGAAAGTGTGTGAATTTGAATGCTCACCTTCTAGGACCCAAGGCTCAGAAAACGGAGAGAATAAAGCCCCGATTCTTTTGGGCCCGGGGAATTCAAGGAGGCCCGGCGATTTTGCCCCTTAGATGTCAACTTCCTGGATTCCCAAGAAGGGGGAAGCTCCTCTCCTTCCCTTTTTGATATCCCTTTTAAACAGTGGGTGTCGATCTCGGGACCCACGGGAACCCTCTTTTAAAGGCTTTAAATATATTTTGTGTGTGTTATGCCCCTTTCCGGAACTTTTCCCTTGCGCTCAGTTCTACAAAAAACATCTACGGGGAATTAGTAGGATATTGGCTGTTGGACCCCTAAGGGTTTTAACGGACCAAGGGACTCCTTTCACTTTGGAGATCAGGAAGTACCCAAATTACTCAGAAAAAACATCTGAAACGCCTGTCTACCACCCCCAAACTGACGGGTTGGTGGCTTCAATCAAACTTTAAAACAGATGTTACGTAAGGTAGTTACGAGGATGGAAGAAACTGGGATCAGTTGCTTCCTCCCGGTTTGTTTGCTTTCGGAAGTCCCTCAACCTCTGGTTTCTCTCCTTTTGAATTATTATATGGAAGACAACCCAGAGGGCTTTGAATTTAAGGGATGGAAGGGGTCTCCTACTAAATATTTAAAATTTGTTCGGCGTACAGAAAAATCAGCCCTATTCAAAAAAAATTGGGAAAAGGCACAAGCAGCAGTCCTTAATCGCACCACCATTCGGAATTTTTCCCCCGGGTATGTGATGTATTCCCCCAACTTCTCTCGTTGTTAGCACATGGAAAGGCCGTATAAAATTTAAAAGAAAAGGTCTTGTTATTGTTCAACCTTCGCAACTATGAATGGTGATATATTAATTTGTGAAACATGGAAGGACAGAAGATCCCTCTCAATCAGCCTCGTTCTCTTTTTGTCATGTCCACCTGAATTTTGGCGATTTGACTTCAAACACAAAGATCTCAAGCGCTATCTTGCATCCCTAAATTTTGGACAGTTTCCCTGGGCGTGTTGTTTGATATTACAACCTGGGTGATTGTCAGAGGCCTTGCCCGGGCAAAGGGAATGAGTTGGAATCAGATCTAAATTGGGTTGTTGGAACTAAGCCTTTGTCTGCATTGTCTTAGTTTCTAAACCTGATATGTGGAGGTTCTGTGACTATGACTAAGGTCTCAAATTTTGATCTTTCTATCATGGGTGGATGATTTCTGGGGTTAGGGCAACCTAACTCCCTTTTTGACAGGGAAGGTATTGGCAAATTTCCCCTTAGGACTCCCAAGAAAATGCTTTTAGTACACCAGTGGTGCAATACAAGGTCCTTCCTTTTGGCAGGGCCTACTTCCACGTTGGTGCGCACTTTTCGCTAATTCATATAACTGCCTACCTAGATGATGTTGTCTTTATTCCAACTGGAAGGATCATGTATAGCAGGTTCAAAAAAACTTCTCCAAGTTAGCGTTTGTGGTCTTGATTGTCGAAATGTTTTTGGATTAGAGAAGCCAAATATTTAAACTACATATAGGAGGGGTGTTGTGAACCACTGTTTCCAAAATTATTATTTTGAATTGGCCCGTCCGTGAATAACCCGCAGGTACAAGCATTTTGGGATTGCAGGTTACTTTCCGTTTTTTAATTCTCAGAAGTTGCAAAACCCTTATTAAGAAGAAACACCTTTAAAGTGGTATGGATGTTTGGTTGATAAGGCTTTCCCAGTGATTTGGAAATTGGCCCTTCACGCAGCCCCTGTTTTGGATCTCCTAATTTTCTGTTCCTTTCATTCAGACGGCCCCCGGGCCACAGGTCATCCCGTGGCCGACCAATCGCGTTGATGGTGCTGAGCACTGTTTTTACCGGGCCCAATTTGCTGGACCGGGAGACCGAAGTAATGCTGCGATTGGAGCGAGAAGCCTTTGGCGATTAAGTCTATCCGCTCTTGATACCCTATTGGGGCGGGAGTTTACTCGGTTGGGACATGCTGCTTTAATGGATGTCCCTTCCCCGAGGAACCCTGCATCACGGAGGGTTTTTGGATCTCTAACCCATTTCAGGCAATCAAGGTTCTGGCGGCCCGCAGATGCCCTCAGTGTGGACTTCGGGGGACCCTGGTGCCCGGCTGAGGGGTCTTCGCAATGTCGATTGGGAGGTAGTCAAGGCCCTAAAGGTGGTGGAAACTGCGAATAGAGGTTGTCACGTGGTACCACCTAGATCTCTTTTTGGTGAAAACCCGAAGAAAAAAAATTCCCTCCCTTCCACGGGTTCCAAATGGCGCGATGGCGTCATTCCTCAAACCATGATGATTAACTTCGGCCAATAAAAATCCACTACTTCCGTCTATCATGAAGCGTTTCCGTTCCTGTTTCCAAGGCCACTTCTTCCCAACCATTTTCCTCCACAATTTTTCTTATAAAACCACCATTTTGATGAAGAAATTGTCTGTTTGTTCGAACTTGATCACTTATTCTTTATTTTCTGCGACAACATATGGGACGCCCCAAAACTTTTTGTTTTGTGATATTATTTAAAGAAGAATTAATCTCCAATGGGGCCATATTACTTCTTTTGTCTAAAACATTTGGTATCACTTAGATAAGGTCCTTAATTACACTTTACTTATCGTAATTACCTCCTAATTGAAGAACAAGTGTTATTACTGAAACTACTTTTGGGTGAGTGGCTGGGGCTTTCCCAGCCAGGACATGGGAAAACCCAGGGGCCCCTCCTCCAGACCACGGCGGGCGACCACCCGGGTTTGCTTGGGACTTGAGCACACCCGGGTGGCTAAAGGAAAGCCTCCCATTCAAGGGGCTGGAGTGGGAGAGAAGCCAGGTCTTGGGGGGAGAGGAGGAGGGGGCCGAAAAGCAAAGAGGCAGTTGAGGCGGGATTTTTGGGAGTCTTGGGGTTGTGTGGCATTTTAAATGGTAATATGGCTAAAAAACATGTGGTGGTGTTTTAAATATGTCTGCCTGTCTTTTGTCGGTCGCACACTATATAATCCATTGTAACACTATAGTCAAATACTGAAGGTACTATTCCACCTTTATTGAATGCGACGTGAAATTCAGGAACACAATTTAATGGTGTTAAACAGCTTTTTGTATTACAAGTAAAACAAGGTAATAACTTATATCGGAATTTCATGAAGTACAGTGTAATTAGGGACACCTAATCTGAAGTGATACCCCTGTTTTTGTCATCTCAGGAGTATATCAAACCCAGATTGTGCTTCTATCATCCCCTTTGGACTATTTCAACCTGTTTGTTGGTCTCACCAAAAAACTATTGAGAATGTACAGTGCATGCAAAAAAGTGCTACTCAGTCAATACTGAAAGTATTTTCATATAACACCTGTTTTTCTTCATTGATTGTCTGTATGGCCTCACCATTAATGGGAGTTTTAAACTGAAGGCTGGTCTCTTTCGTATTTATAATTAAGTATTTATTTTTATTTATTCATTCATTTTCTATTTAAATGTACTACTCTTTTTTAACATTTTTTTTATTTTGTATATTTTGTAAAGTACCAAAGATGACATTGATCCATCCATCATTTTTCCAACCTGCTGAATCTGGAACACAGGGTCACAGGGGTCTGCTGGAGTCAATCCCAGCCAACACAGGCCAAGGGAGGGACAATCCCCGGGCAGGGACCCACACTCACAATAGGGGCCAATTTAGAATCACCAATCCACCTAACTAGTCTTTGGACTGTGAGGAGGAAACCGGGGCACGCGGAGGAACCCACACACGAGGAGAACATGCAAACTCACCAGGGGAGGACCAGGGCCAACCCGGGTTTTCTTTATGCGAGACAGCACTACCCTGTGCCACCATGCCCCAACATTGTTTATATTGTATGTTATTTAAATAAAATGCATTCAAAGGGACCTACAAACCCTAAAGTGAAGGGGTATGGCACCACCTAACTTTCAGTTTTATTACTGGGTCAATATACAAATAATAAAGCTTAGACATCAACACAAATTGATTGAATATACCAAGCCCGATCTCAATGAAATAAAATCTTGGTTTTTCTTTTTTATATTCTACTTTGTGCCCCAGTAAAACAAATTATCATCAATATATTGATAATCCTATTGTCCATCTATCATGCAGAATATGGAACCAATGAAAAGCTACTTTAATTCCAAAACTCTTACTGTATCCATTGCACCTGTACATGGTAATCACCTTTTTCTACCCTCTCAAACATACACAGTATTTAATGTTTAGAAGATGTCTTGAATTAAAATATCGTGTTTTGGATACAGATAATGTCTTCCATCTTATGAAGAATTATCTTCAAACTTTACTTCAATTTTCACTTTTCAAATCGAAACTTCACTTAAAAAAAACTTGACCAATGTTCCTTACCTCCCAACCATTTATATTACAGAGGCAATTGATCAGTCTTGAAGACTCAGACAGCATCTCAACAATATAAAATCATTTAAAATTTCTTCTTTTCAAAGATCCTAAAAATGCGGAAAAGGGCATTTACCTCATCTCTTGAAAACATGGCCGATTTTCCCTGCAAAAATACACTGATCCATATTGCAAGCATTCAATCATCCAACTTAAAATATTTTATCAAGCATTTATATTTTAAAGTCTAAATTGTATCCAGGAAAAAATCCAATCCCCCAAACACTGCAATCTAGCTTCAGCCCCATAGCCACATGAAAGTGCACCAAATTTAGACAAAATCTTTTAGTGCCTTGATTTGATGGGCTTAAAGTGGATAATGACAAATTGATTGTAATTGTTATACCAAATTCTTGCTGAAATGGAAGAAACCAGCCCACCTGTTTTAATTCAGTGGGTAACTGATGTTCTACACTATTTGAAATTGAAAAAAATCTTACTTGGGGATGTGCTCAAAACATTTTAAAATGAAGATCCAATTAATCATATCTTGAATAAGCATTTATATCAGAGAAAGAATACTCTACTTTCTTTTGTTTTAAAGATTTGCTTTTGTTTAGTCTCTCCCTCTTTTCTCAAGCAGGGTTGGAATTTAGCTTGTTGTTTGACTTGATTTAAAGGAGTGTTGTTTTCTTCAAATAAAATCATCCCTCCATCCATCCATTATCCCAAACCCCCTATATCTCAAATAAAACAATAAAATTAAATATAAACAAACAATAAATAAAACATATTTAATAATGTTATCAAGTTTAAAGTGACTACATTTACAAGCAGCAGGAATTTAATTAACATAATAGAATAAAATTTCCCTTTTCACAAGTCGACTGCTAAGCATTTTTTACAGAGTAGGCTGAGTTTACAGGCGCCTTGCCCCCTTATTTATCTTTAACATCTAGCTCACATTTCCACCTCAGAACTGACTCTGAACTCAATAGACATAAAAAAAAAATGAACGGTTATAGATCACAACATCCAGTAATCAAGGTTCTCAATGTTGGTCCTGGGAATGAGCTTGGTTTTTGTTCCAACCAGATTCCATAATCGAGTGACAACACATGATAACACTGATCTCAGTTAATTACTGTACCTATTTCTTTTCCTCTTCCTATTCTGCTTTAAAGCACCGTATTTTACTTATAAGATATTTAGGAATATTTCCATTTAAATAAACTAACCTTTGTTGATTTTATAATTTTGCCCTTTTCTATGGAAGTTTCTCCCTTGTTATCTTTTAATGACAACCAGCTGAGCAGACAGCCAAGGAAACAACACTGAATAATAAAGGGTGCAACACTTTGTGTTAGACCACCAATTAGAAAGTAATGAATTAATTAAACAATAGAACACGAGCAAAAATGGAAAATCAGATGGAAATATTGTTAAAAGACAAAATTCTATTTACCTCTTGTTATATACATAAAATATATATACACATATTATAATAAAACACACACACATACAGTGGTGTGAAACTATTCCCCCTTCCTGTTTCTTTTCTTTTGCATGCTTGTCAACAAAATGTTTCCCGATCATCAAACACATTTAACCATTTGTCCCAAAAATCACAAGTAAAACCAAAATGTGGTTTTAAAGATGGTTTTTTTCCATTTCCATATGTTCCATCTATCACACAAGCCTTCCAGGTCCTGAATCGAAAAGAACCCCGACCTCATCACACACCACCATATTTTACTGTTGGTATGGGTGTTCTTTTCTGAAATGTGTGTTCTTTCGCCCGATTAGGGACATTGCCTTCAAAAGTTCAACTTTTTCCATCAGTCCACAAGGGATTTTCCCAAGTCTTGGAATCATTGAGTGTTTCTTAAAAGAAGGGCCCTAATGTTCTTTTTTTAACAGTGTTTGCCTTGGAAATCTGCATGCAGGCCGTTTTTGAGTCTCTTTTTTATGGTGGAGTCTTGGGAAAACTGACCTTAAAGTGCAAGGAGGCCCGCAGTTGTTTAGGACGTTGTCCTGGGGTCTGGGTCCCGGATAGTCGTCCTCTCTGGGGTAATTTGGTGGCCCACTCCTGGGAAGGTTCACCACTGTTCCATGTTTTGCCATTTTTTGGTTAATGGTTTTCACTGTGGGTTTAAATCCCAAAGCTTTAAAATGGCTTTATAACCTTTACCAGACTGATAGATCTCAATTACTTCATTCTCATTTGTTCTGAATTTCTTTGGATCTTGGCAGAGTATTGCTTTTGAGGTGCTTTTGGTTTCCCCGTGTAGGCAGCTTATTTAAGTGATTTTTGTTGAAACAATGTGGCAGTAATCAGGCCTGGGGGTTAGGAAATTGAAACTCAGTGTGATACACCACAGTTAGTTATTGTTTAACAAGGGCAATTACTTTTCACATAGGCCATTAGGTTTGGATTTTTTTCCAAATAATAAAACCAAAGATTTAAAAACTGATTTTGTGTTTACTTGGTTATATTGACTAATGGTTAAATTGTAAAAAATGCAAAAGAATAAGAAATCAGGGAAGGGGCAAAAACAAACCACTATATATATATATATATAAATATAAACAATAATTTAAACCTAGAAAAGAGTATTGTAAAGAAGCAATGAAAAAGAAAAACATTTGAAAAAAAACATATTGTCAATGTTGTTTGTCACTGTTTGAGGATGAGTGTTTATATAAATTTTATATATATATATATATATATATATATATATATATATATATATATTTTACACACACACACAAAATATATATATAATAGCTATATACTTACATATATATATATATATAATACATATACTAATACATATATACATATATATATATTATTATATACACATACATATACAATATACATCACACATTACACACACAATACATAAACTGTCTCAAAAATTAAAGGAATTGAAAACAATCAGATCTCAATGGAAAAAGAATCCTCTGGATATCTATACTGATAACTGAGTAATGTGTTAGGAACGAAGGATACCAATCGCTTGATGAAAATGAAAATGATCAACCACAGAGCCCTGAATTCAAAGAGCACCCAAAAATCAAGTGAAAAAATTATGGCTGGCTAGTCCATTTTGCCAAAATTTAATTGCAGCAACTCAAAATTGTGCGCACTGTATGGCCCTGTGTTCTGTACATGCCTGCAACAGTGATCTTCTAATGAGATGACAGATGGTGTTGTGGGATCTCCTCCCAGATCTGGACCAGGCATCACTGGCTCCTGGACAGTCTGAGGGTGCAACCTGGTGGCATTGGATAAACCCAAACAATGTCCCAGAGGTGTTCTATTGTTTAGGTCAGGAAAGTGTGGTGGCCAGTCAAGGTATCAATTCCTTCATCTCCAGGAACTGCCTGCATACTCTCACCACATGAGGCCAGGAATTGCCGTGCACCAGGAGCCACTGTACCAGCATAGGGTCGCAATGGGTCCAGGATTTCATCCTGATACCTAATGGCAGCCAAGGTGCCTTTGTCAACCTGTAGCGGTCTGTGGACCCTCTCATGGATATACCTCCCAGACAATACATTAACCCACCAAACTGCTCATGCTGAATGATGTTACAGGCAGCATAATGTTCTCCATGCTTCTCCAGACCCTTTCATTTCTGTCACGTGCTCAGGGTGAACCTGCTCATCTGTAAAGCACAGGGCACCAGTGCATCTGCACTCTGGTTCTATGATGCCGCCAATCGAGCTGCACTGCTGGGCGTGAGCTCAGGGCCATAGAGGACATGGGGCCGGTACCCTCAGAGTCTTTCTGGTTGTTTGGTCAGAGACATTCACACCAGTGGCCTGCTGGAGGTCATTTTGTAGGGCTCTAACAGTGCTCATCCTGTTCCTCCTGCCCAAAGAGCAGATACTATCCTGCTGATGGGTTATGGACCTTTTTGGCCCCCCCCGCTTCCCGAGTAACCTTGTCCCTAAAATCCCCCTGCCCTTAAACTGTGCGGGAGACACAGCAAACCTTTCTGGCGGGAGCATTTTGAGGGCCATCCTGGAGAAGTTGGACTCCTTGGAAACCCCGGGGGTCCGGGTATGCCTCAGTCCCAGTAGTGATACGCTGAGCCAAAAAAAAACTAGTGAAGAAACAGTCAGAAAGGGGGGGAAAAATGTCGGGGCCCTCCACCTGTTAAACCTTTCCCCTGTTTTGGGGTCATCTCATTGTTGCCCCTCTGTGCATCTTTGTTAATTTATTAACACCAAGAGCTAAAAACAAAAAGCCCCTCTTTTAACTGACCAGTTAATATCCCAAAGTTTCATTGACTTTATGCATACCTGAAAAAGTGTTCCTTTAATTTTTTTTGAGCAGATATATTATATATATATATATTTGACCCCCGGGACGACGGCGGACATCTTGTTTAAACACCACCACACGTTTATTTACAGAATATTTACAGTTATTTGGTAAAAAGACCCCAAACAATGGTCCAAAGCCCGGTAAAACCCCAATCCCCCAATCATCAAACAAAAAGTCCCCCACAAATCCCTTTTCGGGCCCCCACTCTCCCTTGCCTCCTTCCACCACTCCAGCTCTGAAGGGCGGGAAGGGGCCCCCTTTAGGAGGCCCCGGATACTTTTCCCGGTTTCCCCCCCCCGCGGGGCGGAATCGGCTTCCCGGCTGCCCCGGCCCCGCCCAAAAGTTTTCCCCCCAGCACTTCCGGGGGGGGTGCTGGGGAAACAAGGCATTGGGGCCTCCGGCGGTGGCCCGGGCCCCTGGGGAAGGTTTACCCCTTTGCCCCTGGCCCCAAAGGGGAGGCAAACCCCTGGGGGGGGGTTTGCCCCCTTTCCCGGTCCCCCCCGGCGCCCCGGGTCGCCCTGGCACCCCCTGAAGTGCCCCCACCCAGCCCCCTTTGGGGTGGCGACCCTCCCAGGCAGCGACCCGGGCCCCACGGGGAATGGGGGTCGGTCCCCTCCAGCAGGGACGGGGGCCTTCCCCCAAACCCGGTATCCGGGCCCCGCCGGTTGTCTCCCGCCCCCCGGGGCCCCCCGGTACCCCCCTGGGGACCCCCCCCTTTTTTTTCCCCCCGCCCCGGGGCTCCCCCAGCGGCGCCCCCCGGCACCGACGAGACCCTTCTGGGCGCCCGACATCAGAGGGCTGTTCCCGGGGTTCCTTCAACTCCCCCGGGTCGCCCACAAAGAAACACAGGGGCGAACCGCCAAACCCCCAGCTTCCCCCCCCACGGGCAGCGTTCCCCTCAACGGCCCCGGCATTGCCTGATGCCCCCCCCGGGGTTCCCGTGCCCCTCCACGGGGGTTTTCGGCACCCCCCCGCCTCTCCCCCCCCCGGCCTCAGGTTCCTTCCTCTCCCAGGGGGAAAGCCCCGCTGGGCACCCAAAACGGTCTCCCCTTGCCCGGGGGAAATCCCCCCAGCCCTTTATTCCCCCCACTCTGGGGCCCATGGGGTTTGAGACTTTATGGAAAAAAAGCCCTGCCCCGCCCGCCCCCTATATTGCCCAAGCCCGCAGCCCTGGGCGAGGGGCAGGCCCCCCGGGGCACAGCACCCCGTTTCCCCAGCGCCCACGGTTTTCCCCCCGCGATGCAGTCGCGGGCCCCGACCTCCCGGAGGCGCTTCCCGAACCTCATTTTTTGCCTTTTTCAGCAGCCCCTCCATATGTTTTCGGGTGGCTGTCCCCCGGCCTCTTCCCGGCGGAGCCAGCGCGCCCCCCCCGTTTCATAAAAAAGTTTTTGGCCCCAGGTTTTCCCTCCCCAGTACCAGCACCTCAGCCCGGGGGGGCACATCCCCTTAACACGCTGCCCGGCGGGCTAAAGGGCCTCCAGCCCGAAACAGCGGAAAGACGGAAGTTAACCGGGCGAGCCTACCGACTTTCCCCGGCGCCCCTTCCTGGGGGTTTCCTCCGGCCCCAAATGGTCTCCCCTCCCCGGATGGAATTTCCCCCTGGTCCCCCCCCGTCATGGCCCCGGGCACCCCAAGCCCCGCCCAATCCGGCCCTTCAGGAGGATTTTCCCCCCGGGCCTCTTGGCCCCCTTTCGCGGGGCGGCGGTTCCCGGGCCCCGACCAGCGCCCCGGCTGGCGCCCCTCCTTCCAGCCCCGCCCCGCCTTCCGGACCCAAAACCAGCATCCCCCCTGGCGGATCGGGGGTCCTGCCTGAAAAAAAAAACCCCCGGCCCCCAAGGGGCCTTTCCCTCGGGGAATCACCTCCCAGGCCCCCGCAAACCCGAAAACGCCTCGGCGTGGCCTCTCTGGAGCCATGCCCCCGGCCCTTAAATACACCCCTGTTGGAGCTGCACTCTTCAATCCGCCCGCCCCTTTAGGGAATGGCCCCTGGGACCCTGGCGTCCGTGGGGGTTCCTCCCGCGGGGTGTGTCCGAGCACCCGTGCTGGTGGGGGCCCCTGCGCACCCCCCCCACAAAAAGTTTTTATGAACGGTCTCCCCCGAAACGGGGGACATCACCGACTCAGCCAGATGTGACGGGACCCCAGACAGGGGACATCTTTTTAAACACCACCACCGTTTTTACAGAATATTTACACAGTTATTTGGGCACAAAGACCCCCAAAAAATGGTCAAAACCGGTCCGTGACCAATACCCCCAAACACTCAAAAACAAAGTCCGCCACAATGCCTTTCGGCCCCCACTCTCCCTGCCCCCCCTCCTTCCACCCCGACTCCGCTCTGAATGCCCGGAGCGGCCTTTAGAGGACCCCGGGTGGCAGGTGTTCCCCGGGAAACTTCACGCCCAGCTGGAATTCGGGTTCCTCCCGGGTGCCCCGGGGACCCCCCAAAACTTCCCCCCGCACCCTGGTGGCAGGGTGTGAACCTCAAGGCATTGGGGCCCCCTGGGCCCCCCCCTAAGGGGGAAAACTTCAAGCCCTTGACCTGCTCCCAAAACAACCCGGGGCGAACCCCCGTGGCCGGCGGGCTCCCCCTTCCCGGGCCCTCCGGGGGCCCCCCCGGGTCTAGCCTGCATCCCTGAAAATATATTATATATATATATAAAAACACACACACACACACACACACAACACACACAATATATAAAATATATACATATACATACATACCCACTATATAAAACACAGCTATTTATTTCAACCGCTTGTTAAACGGATAACCCGCCTTTCGGGAATCTCGGGAAATTTTAAATTCCCGGGGAATTTTTCAAAATTTTAAAAAGAAAAATTTTTTTTATCCGGGAAAATCTTTGGGAGGAATGGAAAAAAGACAGGAATATTATTCTGAAAAAAACAACTCAAACCAAACAACTTATATTTTTTTCTCCATAAAAAAAATATCCTGTCTAAATTTTAAAAAAGAAATAAAGAAAACGAAAAAAAAACATTCAAATTTTTTTCTCTTATGTAATTTATATAAAAAATTTAGATTTTAAATATCCCCAAAAAAATTTTTTCCCTAAAAAAATATCCTGTCAAAAATTTTAAAACAAATATGAACATTTCATAACAAAACCAAATATAAATAAATGTGTTCCCTTTCAGCAAAAAAATCAAATATTCGTTGTTTTGCTCATTGCATTTTGACGGGGCCCCGCACTTTTAAAAAATTTTTTTATGTTTGGTGGGGTTCTGTGTTTAAAATTCTCAGGATGGTTTGGGGGTTTCATCAGTGACCCTCCTTGTGCTTTTTGTTAGTTTTTTATCACTGAAAGAGCCCCCACAGAATGTGCTACCAAACACAAGGTTCCCCATGTAACAGATTTTTTGTTCTTAAATCCCCAAAACCCTGCAAACTCAGTCGCCAGTTTTCAAAAAGTTTTTTTTGGGAAACCTGTACGACTTGGTTCAACATTCCAACGGGGAAAGGGGGGGAAACCGGGGCATTTTTTCCCAAAAAAACTTTTCCTTGAAATCATTTTGTGATTGTCCCGGGAAAAACGCCCGCTGAAGTGGGTTCTTTTTTTTTCTGTTTTCTGTATCTTCTGCATTGCTTTCAGGTCTTCAGGCTACCCTGCTTTTTTGTCTCTAGTGCGCTTAGTTTTAAACCCAATTACAGCCACTTACCCCAAATGAGACACACGGGTTCAATAAACATACTCACCTCCCCTCGGGGTTTTAAAAGGCTCTATTTTCAGAATCAACTTTTTCTTAGTCGTGTGGCTGCCGAAATTTGCAGCATCAAAGTGGACTTGATTACGGGGTAAATTTTTCGGGGGAGCCGAAGCGCTGCTTTTGGGATCGTAGTTTATTGTGTTACCAGCGCCCCTCCCCCTTTAATAAAATAAACCCCGTATATAAAATGACCCGCGGGCGGATATAATTACCCCCGGGCGGGGGTTTCCCCGCCCTTGAGTTTCAATATGGACTAAATAGAACAAGAAAATTTTTTTTCAAATGTGATCCGCAATTTAGATGGGATTTGGGCCCGCCTACAGCCTGCATGTCTCAAAAGTCATCCTCCTGCTCTTATTTTTTCCGTTCATCTAATAACACTGAGTGGTTTCCCAAAAACAATCATTGATGGCGAATAAAGTATCCATTATCAAGTATGTAGATGGGGTATATAAAACATATATATATATAACCTTCGCAGTGGAGAAATGAGTGTTAAAGAAGGTATGAAAAGAAAGGAACTTTTTAAAAATACTTAACAGACTGTCATATACAGTAATTTTTTTGCAGATTTTTACTGAGTGTTGCTGTCATCAAGATTTGATTATCATTTTTCTTTCAATCAGGTTCGTATTGTAGGATGTGTTTGTGTTCAAGTTATTTTCCCGTGTTTGTCTTTCGTTGTAAAGATGACAGTTTTCATTTATCGATTCGTTTCTTACTGCATCAATAAACACCCTCGTCTTCTTCTTTATCTGGGACCCTAAGCGGCCAACCCCTTTACCCAGCCGGCTTCCACCTCAAGACCTGTGGCCTGGATAATTTACTGAGAATCTAACTATCGCGTGCCACACACAATTAAACTTTTCCCCATCACTGTATAAATGCAAGTACACAAACAACAGAATGTAAAATTAACCCGAGTAAATGTATTGAATGGAAACAAGACATCCACAAAACAAATGCAAATATAAATATTCCTCCACCCAACAACCTCAAGACAGCACCAAAATATCCCACACAAAACCCCTCCTTGTCCCTGTAACATATAACACAAACACAAGGAAAAATGCCCTAATAAACGGAATAGTTGTGAACGAGCCCAGTAAAATGCCCCGAATCTGGATGACTGAACTGCGCAATTGTGGTGTTTGATTTTCCGCTTTGACAACCTCCACGTGATTCCTCGAGTATGGTGGATGATGAATCGACCCCGGGGTCTCAGCGATGCAGGTTGGAAGACAGTCCGGATTAATGCAACGGAAAAAGGCGCAATGTGATGAGACAGAAAAGCAAGTTGAAGTGATTGACAAAAAACCCACGGTTCTTTCCTTCCTCTCCTTCCTCTTAAATAGTCAGTGACGTAGTATTGGTTGATTAGCACAGGTGTTTTCCATGTTGCGGCTGTGGTCTCCTTCCATCACCCGTCCCTTTTATGGGGCGGCTTCTGATACACATACAAACAGCCAGAGGGACAATGAAGCGAGCACACTCAGAACTGACTTTAAAACACTAATTTGGGGCCCCCTCATTTCCCCCTCCCCCACATTTCCCCCTCCACCCCAAAACCTGGACAAGGAGGCGAAGTCGGCGAGTTGGCCACATGGATGGTTCTGCTTGGAGTCAGTGCCGATACCTTTGAAACTGAAATTGTCAGGACCTGTTTGAGAAATGATTTGGCTGGACCTAACCATTTAGGCGCTATTTGGCGGGGGGCCTTTGCTGGCATCTAGAGATGGTGAGCTCTAACCCAGACCAAATCACCCGGCTAAAAGTGCGCTTCCTTACCCCCGGGCATTATATAACGGCGTGTCTGGATGTCAAACTCCCCAACCTCTGTGGATTCTCCGTAATCCCTCCTTTTTAAACAAATTATTGTAGCTGGTGTTTCTGGACTAGGGGCTCTGGGAAGGAGTCGGTCAAGCGGCCTTTAGCTGTCTGCCCAAGCGCAACCAAAGCAAGGCGCCCTCACCTGTGGCTTCATGCACAGCGGTGTTCAGGCAAACCGGGAGTTTTCGGGAAAGCCATTATCCCAATCCTGAGGGGTTCACCCGCATGGGAAAGGGCGATCATGTTCTTCAGGGCCCGGTTCCTCGCTCCGTCATTTTGGGCCTTGGGATGTGCGTTGTGGGGGTTTTTCTTCACTCCCAGGCTGCAAAAAGTTCATCTAATATAGAGCTTGTGAACTACGGACCCGGTCTGAGATGATGTTCCTGCACCCTAGCGGTAAAATTGTTCTTCATGGGTGGAGCATATCTTGTTAGCTTTGCATCTTTTAAATCAAACAGCTCCACCCACTTTGAAAATAGTCTATTACCACCATCGGGGCGGTCTTCCTCGAGCTGGTAACAGGAAATGGCCCCATCAGATAAACCCAAAGTCTCCGGTCCATCGCGATTGTCGTTTGTAAGAATCCCCCCCGGTTTACCAGGTGGGTTTTGAGTTGCTGGCAGGTTAACACTTTTCACGTGGTGGCAAACGTTTTTCCCCGGACAGACGGCCACCACGCGACCCAGGATCTTTAATAAGTTTTTGTCCTTCCAAGGTGACCCGTAAAGGGCTGTCATGATAATGGTTTAGTGGGGATGAGCTCTTCCGGACCACTGCTGGTGTTGCAGCCCCCCAAGGGGGGGATGGGTGGTCCGGAAAACCCCCTGGAGGTCCACATGTACCTGGTCAATCGCTGTTGCTCCAGTCTTTCCCTGATGTTCTGGCGAATGGACTGGTGGCTTGTTTTTGGGGCCCCAGGTCTTAAAGGCTCCTTGGCAGAGGGAGGATCATCTTTTTGCCTCTGCTAAACACACCCCCCCGATGGCTCCGATCCCCCCTGGATAGAGCATCCGGCCGAATTGAAGCCCTTCGATGGTCACCAGCGGCAAAATTTGGGAGGGAGGACCCACCGTTAGAGGGGAGGGTCTTTGGGTGATTAAACACTTGGTCAGAGCATAATGGTCGGTGTACCTTCAAATTCAACCCCTCCAGATAGTTCTCCATTTTCACACCCCACACAACAGCAAACACTCTTTTCGGCTGTCGAATAATTCAGCTCAGGCCGTGCAAAGCTCGTGAGGCAGTGCGATGACATGTTCAGCCTGGTAATTCCCCGGTGACAGGGCGCAAGTCCCAGGTTGCTGGCATCTGTTTGTACCTGGAAGGTGAGCTGCGGATCTGGCTGGGCCAGAGCGGCGGCTCTGAAGGTGCTCTTTATCTCGACCCGGTCCTGGCACTCTATCGTCCACTCCCACGGGACATCTTTTTCCTAAAGGTGGTTCAAGGGCCGCTATATCAGCCATCCTGGGAAGAACATGATACCACCCACTAACCAAAGGAACGTTGTAACGACTTCAAATCTGTGGGCGTGGGGTACCTCGGATAGCTAAGGTCTTCCGGGGTCTCGGGGACCCTCAGATGAAAGAATTTTGGAGGCGTATTTGGGGTTGAATGAAGGTACACTTCTTGTGTTCAGGCGTAGGTGCGCTTGATGTAATCGCTGGAAGATGGTGTCCAAATCCTGGAGATGTTTGATTAATGGAAGGGAGTAAACAATGCGTCCCATGTACAGAAGCAGATCTTGCCATCAACCCCCCCAGAACCTGTTCCATGAGCCCTGGAAAGTGGCCATTTAGCCCAAAAGCATGGCGTTGAACTGGAACAAGCCTTGGTGATGACTGCCGTCTTCCTCTTACTCCCCTCTCCGCACTGCCACAGCCACTCGGAGGTCTGGTGTGCTAAAACTGCAGCTCCATGCAGTGACTCCAAATTTCATGAACCAGGGCCTGGATATGGTCGGGCTCGTCTTCTCAGTAACCCCTGTATTCCCAGAACGATAAAGTCATCCCACTTTTTCACGAGGACAAGGGGCTAAGGAGGAAAATGGTTGATTATTCCCTCGGCGACATTCGATCAAGGGGGTTCTTTAATTAGCCCTTCTTCAGTGGAGAAACCGGTGGGGTCGGTGCGGAACTTCAACCAAGGTGTGGACCATGTGGTACACCACGGGCTCTAATTTCTCCGTCCCACCCGCCCCTTCAGCCCGCCTCACCTCTTCGGTTGTTCCTCCACAGGGTTCCGCCGAGGTGCTTGGCGTCACTCCTCACTGCTGCGGAATCCAATGAATTCAGAGCCCAGATCTTCTTTGGATTTATAAGTGAATTCATATCCCCGCACCATATACCCCTGGGATTGAGATGGATGGGTCATCCTCATGGTGGTTAAAAGTCCAGCCAAAGGGTAACGGACTGACAGGTGCTGGTCCTCAGGACATATTATCCATATCCCAGGTGGTGGAAGTACACTGGCCTCAAAGGGGGCTTTGCCCAGGGCCCTGTGTTCCTCCCATCCCCCAAATCGGAGGACCAGGGGCAGATGTTGGTTGACTAATCTTCTTCCCATGCTTGAGGGGGATTAAGGTGTGATGGCTCCTGTATCCCCCACCCCATCCATCTGCCCCCCCCGCAGCTTCACTGGGGCATCAGGAGGGCGTGCTGCGCATGATGGAGAGATCGGCTTCCGACCAGCAAAGGTTTGCGCTGGGGTTTTAGGGCTGGGTTTCTGCTACTGTACCTTGTGCAGTCGTTTTGGTTTCAGTCCGTCCCCTTCCAAAACCCACCTCACCCGGTCTTCCACCGACCCCACCACCCCTGAGACTCCCAGCCAACCAGGTTACAGGCGTGGATCCGGGACCACCTCTTCTTCAGTCATACCGGCGCCACTTCAAACACAAAGCCCGATATTCATAGGCGAAGTCCGGATGGTTTGTGAACAGTTCCCATGGATCGCAGCTTGTCCTCCAGTTGGTTTCATAGTCATCCCGGGAAAAAAAGCCGAGGAAAGATCGGCGAAAGGATCCCATCGACAATGTTCTTCTTTGGGCCCTCAGCACCAGCTCCACGGTCCGAGAGGGATGTCCCTATCCCATCAGCTCTTCTGGGTTAAAGGGTTAACGACCATGCCCCCTCCCTGTCCTCCACAAAGTTCAGGACATCTCGACTTATATGGAGCCCCAACTTGGGGAAAGGCGCACCCAGGAACAGAGGCGATTTTGCGCACTCCCGAGACCGCATCACGGCGTTGATTGGTAGGGTGACAGGCTTTTCTTCTGGAGACTCCGGGGCCTCCCCAAGAGATTCTTGCCAGCGTTGGTCCCCCTCTGGAGGCCACACGATTCCCCCCGGAGGTTGAACTTGTTTGTTAGGATTCTTATTTCCCCCTGGGAGCTGCTGATCGAGCCATAGGCATCTTGTCCCGGCCTTTCGCAACCTGCGGACTTTTTCCTCCAGCGGGTCATTTGTTGCGCCAGATCCTCCCCCGAGGCGAGACATCCTCCAGGCTTTCCTCCTCCCGGTCCATGGTGATCCTGGTACAGCGCTGCAAGAATCCACCACCTCTCGCACCGCTGAACGTCATCACACCGTGGGAAGCAATGTGTCGCCTGCTCAACGCCCTAAAGACATGATAATTTGGGGGCGTTTAAAGGCAGACAGTGATCGTATTAATTAAAAATTCCTCAGAGGGCACCCTATGAACGCCGACCCTTTACCAGCCCGGGTACACCTCCAAGACCTGTGGCCTGGATAATTTACGAGAATCAACTATCAAGCGTACTTCTACACAATTCAACTTTTCCCCCCAATGATGATATAAATGCAAGTACACAAACAACAGAATGTAAAATTAAGCGGAGTAATGTATTGAATGAAACAAGACATGCCACAAAACAAATGAAATAAAATTTCCCCCACCGCAACCCAAAACAGCCAAAAAAACACAAACCTCCACTTGTCCTGTAACATATAACACACAACACAAGCAACAAAATACTAATAAGCGGGAAAAGGTTTTTGAACTGAGTCGAAATAAAAATGTCCCGAATACGGATGACTGAACTAGCGGAAATTGTGGTGTTTGATTTTCCAGCGTTTGGAACAACCTCACCGTGATTCCTCGATTGGTGGATGATAATCGACCGGGGTCTCAGCAGATGCAGGTTGGAAGACAGTCCCGGGTTAATGAAAAACAAACTGGAACAAAGCGCAATGTGATGAGAAACAAGCAAGTTGAAGTGATTGACACAAACCGGTTCTTTCCTTTCTTCTCTCTCCTTCCTCTTAAATAGTCAGTGGCCGGGGTAATTGGTTGATTAACACGGTGTTTTCCGGTTTCGGCTGTGGTCTCCTTCCCTCATCCGTCCTCCTTTACAGGGCGGCTTTAAGAAATACACATACAAACAAATGGGGCAATGAAGCGAGACACACTCAGAATTGACATTAAACACTAACTATGTGGCCCCGCTCAAACCCCCAAAACTACATGCACGTTTTAAATGTCTTCTTTTAAACGGGACTTTCTTTTCCACCGTGCTTTGTTTCCCAGTAGCTGCATTTATGAATATGCTTGTAAACAGGCGCTTCATTTTTTGCTGCCTTTTCAATTGTGTATTGTTTTGTTTAGCGCTCTTTGGAACTGTTCCTTATTTCTGTGCGGTCGGTTTCCTGCACTCAGGTACGGCCCGAAGTTTCCCAGCTTGGGGTCCCTCCC
>NW_024379553.1:0-5399 GCF_016835505.1 Polypterus senegalus
ACAACTGAACACTGGTGGTGCTGAAGGAGAGACTGATAAAGATAGCCCAATTTGTATTCTTCCTCTGATGTGGTTAAAAAGGTTTCCTGAACATTCTGAACTTCATGTGCATTATGTGTATATGAGTTGGTCAGATGCTGCTGGCCCTCACCCTCTTATTATTAAGTTCTTGAGGTTTTACTACCATCATCTGGTGTTGAAGAAATTTCACTGCAACTCTAACATTATTGAGAAACTAGTAAAATACCTGCCTTAAAATTTTTATTAAGAAGGAAATTAAACCTTTTTAAACTGAGGGAAAATATACCAATAATTATTTGTTAATGATCTCTTTGTATACCACATTGTCATTTGGCCCTCCGGTTGTAATATGACCAAGCTGTGCACTGAGCTTACTCTTAAGCATGCAACATACAGTTGGCCATGTGAAAAGTAATCTTGTTACAAAAATCACACAGCTTGGATTGCTGCTGTCATAATCGGTTTGAGTTTCATGGTTTGTTTCAATTACGACAGTATTTGCAGGACTTGTGTTGAAGTGACATTCGACATCGGTCAAGCGTTGTAAGCATACAACTGGTTTCTTAGATAACTTCACATCCAGCTTTTGAGAGTTTAAACATTCATAAACCTCAAATTGTCCACTACTGAAATCGTCACCTGTGAATCTAAGATGTCTGAGAGGCATTGGCAGTTGTCCAAAATATTTGGCTATTTTGGTACACTTGAAAGTGACAACGAACAATTCAGCGTCAGCCATCAATTCACATGCAGAACCATAGGTGAAGAGCTTAAGCATGCCACTGTTATAGTGCTTCTGTGTAGTATAATTATCTCCTGTACCGTCATCAGTCCACACCTTGAACCGGTCCCAGTCATTCAATACAATACATAAGACACAATGTTCCTCCGGATATAAAGAGTGAACCTGATATGTAACAAACACAATGGAAAAGGCAGGTTCCATCTCGGTTAGCGCAGGGAAGCCACCTACCAAATTTCATGAAGATGGGTCAGCCTTCTACCTACGGGAAGTATATACATCGGTTTGGTTAGCGCAGGGAAGCCGCCTACCAAATTTCATGAAGATGGGGTCAGCCTTCTACCTACACGGAAGTTGGAGAATTAGTGATGAGTGAGTCAGTGAGTGAGTCAGTCAGTCAGTGAAGGCTTTGCCTTTTATTAGTATAGATCACGTCTTAAATACTTAAGTTCACTGTACAGCATATGAAGAACCTTGTCTCCGGCCATTCCTGTTTTATACTGCTACAGTGAACATGAAATGCTCATACTATGTTTGTTCCCCCTTATACACATCAGATGCTGTAAATAACTTCATCACAATGGGCACTTTCTCACTTTTGGCTCTGTTGTATGCGAGCGATAGACTGAATTTACAGTGTGTCTGTGCTGCTCATTCTAAGTGGTTCAGTAATTTCTAAATGTATTTCTTTCAGTGCCTATTCATTTTTACTAACTGAATTCATCTAGTTTATTCCATACTGGATATCTGTATAAGCTTTGTACTCTCTTAATTAACTGTAATTTTTAGGATTCTTTACATTTTGTTGTTAAGTTAATCTACAGTTTATCTACAGTTTAATCTAAGTCTTTCTTTTCAAAGGGGTTTGTTTATTACTTACTTTAATACTTAGTAAAGATTGGTGATTGAGGTGAAGGGTGAGGATGCAACTTGCCTGCCTGCAGGCAAAGCTGCATTCAAAAACTTTTTTTGTAAATCCCCAGATATGGCACAAGGTGGAATTTAGTATATTGTTGTAAAACAATCCAATGTATTGGTTAGAGATGAACTTGCGCTGCTGAAGATGACACCTCAATCTGCAGTGACGCTTCTGCATGTGGAGAAACAATTGCACTGGAGGATACAAAGAAAAGTCATGGGTGTAGTGACATCAGCAACATTCTTAATAAATAGCCAGTACATCTCCGACCACATTTAGAAGAGTTGTTTAAAGAGATAAAACAAAATAGCATTATGGTACAATGTAAACAATACCTCTAAAAAATGTGATATTATAGACTTGCAAGAACTCTTGATTAAGTAAACACATGATAGTCAATTTTTTAAACTTGTGAGGTGTTTAAAATAATACATCATACATGATATAAAAAATATAGTAGTTGATGTTTTTGAAAAAAACTACAGTACAATTCTGTACAACCAAAGCAGCCACCAAAACAATGAAGTAGGATTACAGGCAGCATAATTAAAAAAAAAAAGTTGCCCTTCAGTGCTTAATACTTTCAGTATTATAAATGCATATGAGGAGGACATTATAATTTTCTAAATGTGTGTATATTTTACTAATATATTCAGAGTATAACTGTATAAGAATATGCATGCTTCAATCATTTTTTGAGTAATTTTTTTTTGCCCTGGGAAAATTTACTACAATGCTACAAGTACATCCAAGTAAATATCACCTGCACATGGCGCTTTTGGTACTTCAAGAATTGGCAACAACAGCATTTTTTTAACCAAAAAAAATCTTCCAAAACAAGCAACTCATAACCAGAAGCTGACACAAAAATCACATATTTCAACTGAATAAATATTCTCTTGATCAATGATTGACTTATCTGCCTACCTGATTTCTTTTGGAAAACTAAACCACCTGTCCATATGTTTTTTTTTTCTTTGAAAACACTTTAATGTTTTTGAGGAAGTGTGGCTCAATCACAAGACTTTTACTGTAATTTATTCATCTGTATTCTCTTTGCTATTAGTGCTTTCAGCTTTTATAATTTTATATGTTTGTGATATGCTGATTGTACTTGCCTAATCTCAACATAATTCAATACCCTTGTTTTGTTTGGATATCACAATCATTTTCAATTCTATTGTCTTCAACAGAAGGTCTTTGATATCTCAAGTGGCTGTTTATAATTTAGAATTAGAGACTAGATTATCAACTGATTTGTAGGGATGAATGAAATTGTTTGCATACAATGCATGTATTGTCATAATGATTTTTTTGTATATTATGGAATTTTAGCTATACAAGTAGTCTCACTAAAGTACACTGTTAGCGTAATTGCCTGAGGTAAATGTTTCATAGTAATTACAGTTTTGGATTTTAAACCAGACTATACTAAGTGATCCCTATGCGCTACAATCCAAGCACGCAGAACCTTTTCTTATATTGCGGTTTCAAAGAAATGACAACAACAACAACATTTATTAATATAGCACATTTTCATACAAACAGTAGCTCAAAGTGCTTTACATATTAAAGAATAGAAAAATGAAAGACACAATTATAAAACAAAATAAATCAACATTAACATCGAATAAGAGTAAGGTTCAATGGCCAGGGGGGACAGAAAAAACAAAAAAAAACTCCAGACGGCTGGAGAAAAAATAAAAATAAAAATTATATTGCGGTTTCAAAGAAATGACTGCCTCAATGCCCTTCATTGTCCCGAAATCTTTACTGAAAACTGCAGCATGTTTTTGTATTATGTCCTTCAAGGTAACTTGCTCTACTGACTTAATCTCTTGCCAATTCAATTTAATTCTTCTGAGCCACTCCCTACCAAAAAGGGGTGTATAATTTCCTCTGATAACATATAATGGAAGGACAGCTAACTGTTTGTTCAAAGTGACTTTCACATTAATAACTCCTTCAGGGGATATTGGTTCCCCAGTGTAAGTCTTTAAAACTATATCAGTTGTCTCAAGAGGCACGTGGCTCAGTAATTTCTTGTATAGTTTTATTGAAATTAATGACACTGCTGCCCCTGTGTCCAACTCCATTTCTACTTCTGTGCCTTCTATTTTAGGTTTTACACTAATGTGTGACTTCTCGCCTTCTTGGATCAGCTTATGTAAGGCTAATTCTGTGTCAGTTTCGTTACCTGACACTTCACTGACACGACTAAAATGCAATTTACAGGTCTCGTTTTAGAATAATCGATCACCGTTGTGACTTTCCTTTATACTGCGCCCTCTTCTCTCTCCTTATAGATTCCTTCTCTTTAAATACTCGCTCTATGCGGCCCTTCTTACCACAGTTATGGCAATCCTGATCTTTGTACCAACAATCACTGTCACTGTAATTAACTGTTCCGCATCATTTGCATTTCCTTATCTTATCTGAAACCGATAGCTCATTCACTTTTAAAGATTTTTGTGAAAGCAAAACCTTTCTGTTATCACCAAAGGCTTTGGAGAAAAATGCTACTGTAGCACTGCTTTAATCTGGTCAAAAGTTTTGTCCTTTGATTTATTGGGTGCTAAAAGACTACGCAGCAAGCCATAAGTCGTACATGCAATTAAACTTAATAGCACTGGCATCAGTTTGTCCTCCCCAATATCATTAGCTAATGCAAAGGTTTCGAAACGCTCAATATATGTGGTCCACTGCTCCACATTTTCATCAAAATCGTCCATGTGCCCCAGCATCGCAGCCATGTTGCCACAATGGTTTTTTTTCTATATATATACTGAATAAAAACTCCTGCTGCAGTCACAAACAGAAGTACTCATGCACTGGGAATCAACTTTATCCTCATCACCAGTTTGTTACGTATGATAGGTAATTTGAGGTTGATATTTAATGATAGACACTGAGGCCAGAAGTTATGTTAACTACACAGTAGTTTTTTTACTAAGAACATTTTCCTGTAACCACTTGTCCAAGATATCTCTTAACCCCACGGTGGCGTCCCCTGCTTCCTGGGAATACTACCAATCATTATTGCATTTATTTCAGTACATAACACAAATATGTTTTTGATAGGAGTTGAGGAGAGGAGGTTTAGGTCTGCATTTGCAGGCTACCTGATAGCATAAACAGTGATATCACATGACAGAAAACAATGGAAACAATTAACTTTCTGTTGTTTATTGTTAAAATACACAAGAAATCTGTAACAAAATGCAAATATTAACTTTTAAAAGCATTTTCCTATGTACAAATATCTGTAAATGTGTATGTTTATTATAGGAGTTGAGGGTTGGAGGTTGCATTGTGTTTGTTGGGTGTCTAGGCTAACTTTGCTGGACTTATGAACAAAGTAGACTTGCAAACGAGCTCTCTGAATGGAATTCTTTCATATTTAGGGGACGTACTGTACCTTACAGAGGCAGCATCTATCCAGAATGAAACTGTATAATGATTGCATGTCAGAGGAAAAACAAATGTATAATTACATCCAACTCCTCCACTATAATAATAATCTATACTAATAAAAGGCAAAGCCCTCACTGACTCACTCACTCACTCACTCACTGACTCATCACTAATTCTCCAACTTCCCGTGTAGGTAGAAGGCTGAAATTTGGCAGGCTCATTCCTTACAGCTTACTTACAAAAGCTGGGCAGGTTTCATTTCGAAATTCTACGCGTAATGGTCATAACTGGAACCTATTTTTG
>NW_024379554.1:0-19287 GCF_016835505.1 Polypterus senegalus
TGGGTATGCTTGTTAAGGTACGCCATCTGGTTCTTAGCACTCTGAGAGGTTTATGTCCTGATATCCTGTAGGCGCATTCATCTTTCCCTCATGCACCAGTCGTCCTGTCCCTGCAGCTGAAAAACACCCCCACAGCATGATGCGCCACGCCATGCTTCACTGTGGGGAATGTATTGAACAAGTGATGAGCAGTGCCTGGTTGTCTCCACACTACGCTTAGAATTAAGGCCAAAAAGTTCTATCTTGGTCTCATCAGACCAGAGAATCTTATTTCTCACCATCTCAGAGTCCTTCAGGTGTCTTTTAGCAAACTCCATGCGGGCTGTCATGTGTCTTGCCTCTCCTCAGTGTGTGTATATATATATATGTCAGCAACACTCATGACAATGACAAAACAATTACATTGTCAATCATGTTACATCATTATTAAATTTTTCCTTTTCTTTTCATAACTTCTTTAACATACTACTTCTCACGGCTGTGAAGCGTGGGTATTCTGCTAGTCTATACTAATAAAAGTCAAAACCCTCACTGACTGACTGGCTGACTCACTCACTGACTCACTCATCACTAATTCTCCAACTTCCGTGTAGGTAGAAGGCTGAAATTTGGCAGGCTCATTCCTTACAGTTTACTTACAAAAGTTAAGCAGGTTTCATTTGGAAATTCTTCATGTAATGGTCATAGATTCGACAACTTCGCCATGTTGAACTTTCTTATTTATGGCCCCATCTTCACGAGAATTTGGTAGGTGGCTTCTCTGCTAACTGAAATCGATGCTATTGCTTATTTCGATTTCGGTGGTATGCACCACTGTCGGCCGCCATATTGAATTTTCAAAGTCACTAATTCTCCAACTTCCCGTGTAGGTAGGAGGCTGAAATTGGCAGGCTCATTCCTTACAACTTACTTACAAAAGTTAAGCAGGTTTCATTTCAAATTCTACGCTGCGGTCATAACGGTCGACAACGTTCGCCATGTTAAACTTTCTTATTTATGGCTCCATCTTCACGAATTTGGTAGGCAGCTTCCTGTGCTAACAGAACCGATTGCGTACTTATTTCAGTGGTATGCGCACTGTCGGCCCATATTGAACTTTCCAACATCACTAATTCTCCAACTTCCCATGTAGGTAGAAGGCTGACATTTGGCAGGCTCATTCCTTACACCTTACTACAAAAGTTAAGCAGATTTAATTTTGAAATTGAATGCGTAACAGTCATAACGTCGACAATGTCCGCCATGTTGAACTTTCTTATTTATGGCCCCATCTTCATGAAATTTGGTGAAGCGGCTTCCTGCGCTACCGCAACCAATGTCGTACTTATTTTGGGGTATGGCGGCACTGTCGACCGCCATATTGAACTTTCAACAGTCTTTGTTACTTATGGGCCCATCTTCAAGAAATTTAGTCAGCGGGTTCCCAGCGCTAACTGAATCCTACTTACGTATATATATACGTCCATAGCCTGCAGCTCAGTCACGTGTAGGCAGGCGTTGGGTCCCATCCCAACGCCTTCCACAGTGCTAGCTGCCTGCCTATATAAGGCCGTCTGTCGCTCTGGTCTCTATTTTCCCTTCCTTGCTTCACCACGGGTTCACGTCTCCCTGCTGATAACTGCAGCCTTTTATTTAATCCGCGGCTTCTCCGCTGTTTTATTCATTTATTACGATTATAGTTATTGTGTAGGTATTTTAGACTTACTTTGCATTGTTCAGGTACCCATTTCCTTTATTGTTCCAACCATACCCCCATTAACATGTCTATCGAGGGTGATCACCATCGATCAAAGAACTGTCACTTACCAAGTAGTTTCCATGCCCAGAGATGGCACCTGCCTTTTCCATTCTCTTTGTTACATATTCCCGGCCATATCAGGCACACTCTTAATATCCGGAGGAACATTGTGTCTTATGTATTGAATGACTGGGACAGGTTCAAGGTGTGGACTGATGCCGGTACAGGAGATAATTATACTACACAGGAGCACTATAAGGTGAAATGCTTAAGCCCTTCACCTATGGTTCTGCATGTGAGTTGATGGCTGCGCTGAATTGTTTAGTTGTAAACTTCAAGTGTGCTGAAATGGCCAAATATTTTACCGCGTTCAACAACCGCCAATGCCTCTTAAACATCTTAGATTCAGGTGGCCGATTTGAGTAGTGGACACTTTGATGTTTATGAATGTTAAACTCTCAAAAGCTTTATGTGAAGTTATCGATGAATCGGTTGTATGCTTACAACTCTTGACAGATGCGAATGTCACTTCAACACAAGTCCTGCAAATACGTAGCGTAATTGGGAAACAAACCATGAAACTCAACCGATTATGACAGCGCAATCCCAAACTGTGAGATTTGAAACAAGATTACTTTTCACATGGCCGACTATGCGTTGCATGCTCAAGAGTAAGCTCAGCGAACAGCTTGGTCATATTACAACCGGAGGGCGAACTGACAATGTGGTATACAAAAAGATCCTTAACAAATAATTATTAGAATATGTTCCTCGGTTTAAAAGGTTTATTTCTTCTTAATAAAATTTTAGGCAGTACTTCACCACTCTAAGCCTTGTATTTTGCTAGTACTGTATATATATTATAGATAGAAAATTCAGTAATCAAAGATGTATAAATGGAAAAGATACATTTAACTAGAACACAACTACAATAAAAATGGCAAATAAGGGAGGTGTTAAAACTATTAGGAAGGAGAACACAAATATATTTACAGACTTTTACCTTAGTATTTAAAAAATGTTAGCAAAGGGTTTTTTAACACAATAAAAGTGAATCATTAAATTTGTCAAAAGGAAAAATGCTATTTTAGCTTTATGAACAAAATGCTACTCAGAGTCAAGGTTGTTATCCAGCAATATTCCTTAAAAATGTGTTCTATTTAAACTGACATTTACCCTGATCTATTCCTTAACATTTGTTCACTAATAATATTTCTACATCACCTTAAACTTGCAAGTGTAGCTCAAATTGCTCTACAAAATATACAGTTGCAAATAAAATTGAAGGTATTATAAAAGTAAATAAGAAGCAAATGGAGGGTCCTTGTACTTTGTAATAAATACACTACCTGGTCAAATGGCCTGGGATAAAGACAAACTTGCAGCCTTCAAGGATACTGGAGATAATAAAACTATGGGGTCCCAAGCCCCAAAACCCACACAGCCTCCTCTGCACATCCCAGCATACATAATTGTGGCCGCCTCAGTCCAATCACAATTCCATTTCTGGATATCTTGTGAACTTTTCTTCTATCACAGGCAGTTGGAGTTGATTTAACAGGCGATGGAGATGCAGGGGCACCATTGCAATAAACTGGAAAAAACAGAGAAAACAGCAGGCGTTAGTGTCCAGTGCTGAGCTTACAAAGTATACACAGTACCATTTCTAAACTATTACAACAAACCAAGTAATTAAGAAAAAGCCAAATTAGAAAAGTGGGCTTGTTGACGTTTTCAAAATGCTTGACATTTGTAGCCTGACAGTCATCTATTGGCAAAGCATTCCAGAGTACAGAAAGCTGCCAGATTTTATGGTTGATCTTGGTATAAAAGCATGGCAACGTTTTCAGAAAGAAATGTTGGGGGCAGACACTGCAAAATACAGACAGGGTCTAAAATACTCAAAGCCTTCTAACTGTTTAATAGAACCTTGAAATCAATTCTATGTGGGACAGGCAGTTAGTGTAATGAGCAGCAGATCAGAGCAGAGGTTGAGATGGAAGATTCTAGAAGGCGCCGGTGGGAGCGCCAGCCACTACTTCAACAAGGCACACATCTCTCCTTCCTCCTTTAACTGCTGCCCCATAACACAGCCAAACTCTTCTATTTCACTGTAACTGTTAAAATCTAAACACAGTAGGTACCACGATGTTCACTCCACGGAGTTCAAACATTAATAAATCTGCGTTTTTACTTTGCAACATGAGTCCCCATCCGATTTGTCTCGCGCGACGGGCTTCCTGCTTAATTAAAATTGATTTGGGCTGCCCGATTTGTTCAGCATGTCTAATGTTTTCCTGACACGCTCATTCGTCAGGTTTGACTTGTACTTGCAAGTCATTTTTGTGTTGTTGTTTATCTCTCTGTCTGGAAGTGGACTTCTTACTGGAAAAGGTGTAGCGTTTGAATTTTATAACGTCTTGGAAGATGTATAGCCTGAAAAACTTAACTCCAGTCAATGAAAAGGGAGGAAATGTGATGTGTGTCCGTGAACTTCATAATGGATATGAACAGCTTTTTTTTAAATACATGATTTTTAGTTGCAATACTTTGTAATCTCGTGGTTTAATTGTAAAAATCACAGCATTTTTCCCTGTTTGGGTTAATGGATTAATGGATGTATGTCATTTATTTAAGTAACACCCTATTAGCATTTGGTGGTGTGTTTCTTTTTAACATTTTTCTTAAAGAGTGAACTGCATGCTAATTATTAAGCAAAACAACGTAATCAATGTGTCAAATTAGGAATAGAATTAGGAGTGCCCTCTGAAACTCGACGGTGTAAAATGTGTCCTCCAAAGCCATCAGTATTTTTATTATGTTGATATCAGATAACATATTGATGTTATCTGATGTTGAGGTATATCGATGAAGACTAAATTACATAGGAGAATAGCAACAACTAACTTATTATAAGAAGAGGGATGCAGATAATACCATTACAAATTGTTAATGAAGCAGCTCAGAATCGTACGTTTTAATTGCTTTAGTGTGTTTTCCATTTTTAAAACTATTTCTAGCATATTAATGTGATATATAGAAAGATGTATCAGAGGGGCTAACATTCTGAAATTTACACTTATGAATAGGAAATTTGAAACAAGGAAATCACAGTTACTGCATTTTCTAACAATTAGTCTTCAAAACTGTATAAAAAGAATAACAAGAATTAAAAGAGTGACATATTGTTTTGTCATTCAAGACAGTAACAGAAATAAATCTTTATGAAACATTTTAGAATTGGAGCAGAAGTAAGAAATGTGAGAGGTAATTTGTGTTCATTTATACAAAACTACATTTCAGGGATATACAGTGGAACCTCAGTTTACGAGTAACTTGTTTACTAGTGTTTTCAAGACAAGCTAAATTTTTTAATAAATTTTGACTTGATAAACGAGCGATGTCTTGCAATACGAGTAGTATGGATACACTTTGTCTGCTGAGCGTCATGTGATCATAACTGAGCTGATGGTTCTTTTCTCTCTCGCCCTGCGCGTCTCTCTCCTTATCTCTCTCGCTCAGCTTCTCTCCTTATCTTGCTCTCTCTCTCTCCCTTATCTCTCTGCTCAGCAGTGCAGCGTCTCTCTCTCTCTCTCCTCTTGAGGGCAATCGTCTCCTATTCTCCGTCTGAGTCTGTGTGCCTCCCACTCTATATAGTCAACATCCAGTCTGAGCGTATACTGTTTACTGCCATTTTGACTGTGTGTGTGCTTGCGTGCTGTGAAGTCTGAGTTCCCATCTTGCTCCCCAAAAGCGCAAGCTGAGTCTCAGTACTTTAACACCACCAGCCTTATTCAGCTTGAAACAGCAACAATGCTGTTATTTATTATGTAGCGGATCTTTATAATGTTCCTTGTATCACCCATTGTCGGCAGGCCCTTATAGCATGTCTGCGATCTTTTGGATCGCTTATACAGCGAACTGCTAGCAGCTGGGAGACTACAATTGCTTTGGGACACTCTTCTGCATATAGTCCCGTTGGGTGGAATCCACATGAGTTTAGAAACTCACTCACACCAGCCATAATTTTTTAAAGGTAAAGTGCTGGTTAATTTGTTTTATGTATTTTACTTTAGATTTTGTATTAATCATTTTTATATGAATAGTTTTGGGTTGTGGAACGAATCATCTTGAGTTTCCATTATTTCTTATGGGGAAATTAGCTTTGATATATGAGTGCTTTGGATTGCGAGCACGTTTCAGGAGCAATTATGCTCACAAACCGAGGTTCCACTGTATTATTGTCATACTTATGAATTAATCTGTTAGTTGGCTACTATTTATTAAAAATTTTGAAATGGATTTCTTTAACCTTGTTTGGTAGAAAAAAACTTCTATGGCACAAAACAGGAAATTTTAAAATTAATGTCCAAAGCCATCAGATAAGTGTGGTGTGCATCTGATGTGGCACAATGATAGGCGGGCACCTGCTGTTGCCACATGTCATTAGCTATCGTTTAACCTGTTGATTTAGCAGGATACCACATATACATTTAACTGAATATAATGGAGAAGGTTTTGCTCCTTAGAAATAACATTTCTTATTGCTGCACTTAGAAAACAATGTCCCTTTATTATATTTTTTTTTTTTCTTGACCCTACAGTTAACCAGCCTACCATGTGGCTCAACATATGCCAGTGTTAACCGATTCTGAGACACAATTGGATGTTCTTTTCTTCAGTTTTTAGATTCCCAATTTGGGATGATGTGCAGTTTATGTTAGATTTTCTAATTCTAGAGGTAAGACTACTGCATAATTCCTGCAAAGCCTCCTTATATTTATTACTTGATCTGTAATATTTTTCTGCCTTTGAATACTGACCTCTATGTTTGCTCACTCTGTCCACTAACTAAGACAGGTTTTAGTTTTAGACAGGATAGCTTCAGAATTTAAATCCTCATAAACACAGAGATTGAGGTGCATCAGTACCAGCAGTCAATAAACAGAGATGTTGTTCTTTGTGCAAAATAACATTTATTTTCTTAAGTTACTGTGCTTTGTTGTTGGATTTTGAAAGAATGAGACTTAATTTTAACTTAAAACAAAATTAAGGCAGGAGAAAAATGTTTTCATATAAGTACTGACACCTGAGCACATCACATTGAAGTTCAGATATACAGAGATTGTAACACAATGTCTACTGTATGCGTAATGTAAAAGGAAAAAATGATGCTACATATGAGGACAATTAAGTTGGGGTTCTTTCAAAATCCAACAAAAACCACAATAATTAAAAATAATATTATTAGTCAGATTTTACTCTAGCTGAACTTTATCTATTGTGATGGTTTAGTTTGGTAATAATTGATCTACAGGTGAAACAAAAAAGAAGGCAGAACAAGAAGTAAGGGTACACTTTATTAATGTTTGAACTCGTGAGTGAACATGGATGTATCTACTGTGTTTATGTTTTCAACAGTTACAGTGAAGTAGAAGAGTCTGGCTGTGTTATGGGGCAGCAGTTAAAGAAGAAGGATGGAAAGATGTGTGCCATGTTGAAGTAGTGGCTGGTCCTCCTACCTGGCACTTCTAGAATCCTCCATCTCAATCTCTGCTCTGATCGAATGTGCCTTTGCCAAGTGATCACAAGGTATTGGCCTATTTTGTTTTTTTTCTTCTGAAAACTGTCTCAGTCTCATTAGATTGGCTGCCTGTCCCACATAGAATTGATTTCAAGGTTCTATTAAATAATTAGAAGGCTTTGAGTATTTTAGACCCTGCCTGTATTTTGGAGTGTCTGCCCCTAACATTTATTTTCTCAAACATTGCTTTGCTTTTTACTCCAATATCAGCCACACAAACTGGCAGCTTTCTGTACTGTGCAACAAAATCTGGAATGCTTTGCCAATACTGAAGTGCCAGGCTACAAATGTCAAGCATTTCAAAAACTTCAACAAGCCCATTTTTCTAATTTGGCTTTTCTTAATTACTTGCATTGGTTGTAATAGATTAAAAATGGTATGTGTACACTTTGTAAGCTCTGTACTGGGCACTAACCTCTGCTTTTTCTCTGTTGTTTTTTTCCAGTTTATTGCAATGGTGCCCCCTGCCCCCCTGCATCTCCACTGTCTGTTACATCAACTCCAACTGCCTGTGACAGAAGAAAAGTTCTACAAGATGTCCTAAAATGGAATTGGATTGGAGTGAGACAGCCACAATTATGTACAGTGGTGTGAAAACTATTTGCCCCTTCCTGATTTCTTATTCTTTTTGCATTTTTGTCACACAAAATGTTTCTGATCATCAAACACATTTAACCATTAGTTAAATATAAACAAATAAACACAAAATGCAGTTTTTAAATGATGGTTTTTATTATTTAGGGAGAAAAATCCAAACCTACATGGCCCTTGTGTGTAAAAATATCAGTTTAAATAAAACACATTTTTATGGAATACTGCTGATAATAACTCTTTGACTCTTAGTATTGATTCATTTTTACTGTGTTCCAAAACCTTGGCTAACATTTTTAAATAATAAGGTAAAAATCTGTAAATATTATTTGTGTTCTCCTTCCCAATAATTTTAACACCTTCCCTTGTTATTGGCTATTTTCATTGTAAGTTGTGTTCTAGCAATGCATTTACCATTTATACATTTTATGATTGCTGAATTTTCTACTTATAATATATCTATATATATATATATATATATATATATATATATATATATATATATATATATATATATATATATATATATATATATATATATACAGTATATATAAACATATAAATATAGTGTGTGTGTATATTTTTTTGAGAAACATTGTTCACAGATCTTTCACTTTTATTTTTAAACATGCTACTTATTTCTTCAATAAAAAATGTATAAGTGTAATGTATTTCCTTTTTTAAAGTTATGAAAATGAACTGGTGCTGTGTCAATAATGGTGAATAAAACCATTGACATGAGACTTAGTCTGCACACAAACAGCTGTATGTTATGTTGATTAAACTTGTAAGAAAGAATATCACTGCCCCCTGTCCACATGTAGTTCATCATAAACTGTTTAAATTCTGCTCAGTTAGTGAAGAATATTTTATTTTACAGCTGTTAAATTCAGTTCTAGTTTTATTATATTAATAGGTAGGTAAGTTATTTCAGGGGTTTTATAGAGACGCCTTTGAAATAACATTAAAAACACATCACTAAGAAACAAACAGTACAAATATGAACTATACCAGCAAGTACCTTAATGTAAAAAAAATAGATTGATTCAAGTGATAACAGGGCACTTCCTTAATTTAAGTCTGTGTATATAAAGTTAAACTTCTTTGTGTATCATTAGCCATTGGAATAAATGAGGATATGAACCAGTGGCTTTATGCTGTTCATTTTTCCCGCATCTAACCGACTGCACAACTGAGAACGAATTTAAGAATTTTAACAAGTTGACAGTCATAGTTAATACTAAGGGGGACAGTCAACACAATGCCATGCAACACAGTGTTAATTCTTTTTTTTTTTTTTAAAAAGGACCATATACTTCTATAAAACTGGTTGGATACATTAGTTTTTTGTAAACCCTGATGCCTTAAGACAAATGGCAATATTATTAATAATAATTGATGTCTAAAGATATTTTTACACAAACACAATTTGTTCATAAGAGGAAATTGCAACAATAGATCAAAGCGGAAGGAAACTTCATATGATTTATTAGTGTGTGGGAAAATAAAAACACTACATACTTTATATAACATATATAGCATATACAGTATATATATATACTAGCAAAATTCAGTTAGCGGTGAAATACTGTCTGAATATTTTATTAATAAAAAGTAAACATTTTTAGACTGAATGAAAATATGTAAAAATTAATTGTTAAAGGGTCTCTCTGTATACCACATTGTCAGTTCGGCCCTCTGGTTTGTAATATGACTAAGCTGTGTGCTGAGCTCACTCTTGAGCATACAACATACAGTTGGCCATGTAAAACAATCCCGCCCAAATCAATGCCAACCTTTTGTAGTGTTTGTCCCTGAGACTTATTAATTGTCATTCTGAAGCAGAGCCTTACTGGAAATTGAACGCGTTTGAATTGAAATGGGAGATTAGATGATATAATGGGGATGCGAGGAATAAAAACTGTGTCAGCTGAGGCACTGCCAGTAAATATAGTTGCTTCAATTAGGTTGTTTTGTAGAGATGTGACCTGAAGTCTTGTGCGTTACAAAGTTTAGTGGTTGTAAGTTTCGCTTCCTTGGCAAGGTCGTAAACTAAAGAAAACACCGTAGTGAACCAGAAGGGAACCGATTAAATAAACCTACACAATAACTGTAACAATCGTAACAAATGAGCAATAAAATAGAAGAGAACCCTGAATTAAAAAAAAAGGTTGCTTTGGTGAAGAAAGGGAAAAAAGCACTTTCTTATATGTCGTTCGTTTTAAAACAGTGCAGAAGCTGGAAAGCTGCTTCCTTGGCAAACTTTGTAAACGAAAGAAACACCAGTGAACACTGAAGAGAACCCGGGGATTAAATAAAACCTACACAATAACTATAAAAAGTAATAAATGAACAATGAAACAGGAGAACCCGTGGATTAAATAAAAGGTTTGGTTTGGCGAAGCAAGGAAAAAGGACTTTCTTATATATCATTTGTTTTATAAAACAGTGCAGAATTTTCGGGAAAGCTGTTTCCCTTTCCCAGGGAAAGACTGAAGAGACGGGGCGCGGTAATGGCAAGGCAGCTGAACCCTGCATTATGGGATCTGTATTTTATTGTGTTAAGGCTTCATATCCCTGGGCAATAATAATAATAATACAGTATATAAAATGATCTCCGGGCGGATATAATTACCCCGGGCCCGGATGTTGCCTTGCGGGCCTTGACTTTGACACATATGGAGTAAAAGAACTTAAAAAGATATATTTTTAGACATCGAGCCCAGGTGCTATTGTGGTTTTGCTTGCATGCCTCAATAAGTCATCCTCTCGCTCTTACTTTTACGTTCATCTAATGAATACACTGAGTATGGCTTTACCAAAACAATCATTGATGGCTAATAAAGTATCCATTATTAGTAGTAGATGGGGTATATATATATATATATATATACCCGTGTATCGGAGCGGGGCATGTGTTAAAGAAGCTTGAAAAAGAAAAGGGGAAAATTTTAAAAATAACGAAATGACCGTCAATATACAGTAATTGTCTTGTGAGTTTTACTGAGTGTTGCTGTCATCAAGGATTTGATTATCATTATTTCTTTTAATCAGGTTCGTATTTGTAGGATGTTTTTTGTTCAAGTTACATTCCGTGTTTGTCAATCGCTGTAAAGATGACAGGTTTCATTCATCATTCGTTTCTTACTGCATCAATAAACAGCTCGTCTTCTTCTTTATCTGAGACCCGACACACCATGCGGGTTTTTTTACATTCTTCCTTTAGCGGGACATTGACTTTTCCACCGTGGGGCTTTGTTTCCACGGGAGCTGCATTTATGAATATGCTTGTATGTATCAGGCGCTTCCCCAATTTTTGCTGCCTTTTCAATTGTGTAATTGTTTTTTTCAGGCTCTTTGGAACTGTTTCTTTTTGTCACCCGCAGTTCACGGAGCCGCCGTGTACATGCATCAGTTTCCCAGCTGTGCTGGTGCCATGTCGTCTATGTCCATGGCTGTATCTAATGTTACCGAAGTCCCGCAGTTAAAACTTTCTCACAGTTTGCTGAGTTTGTGCCAACACCACCCTGACCATCTACTTTTTTCGCATAAGGACGTCCTTCACCCGTGAATATTTACCTGTGGCAGTTTTCTTTGGATTGCCGCTGAGGATGCCCTTATATGGGTAGGCACTAAATTACAAACGCCATGGCCAGCCTGTCTATGAACTTAATTTAAAGTTTAGGTTTACATCGGCTTTGTTTCAAAAAAGCAGAACTCATGAATATGGTTGTATATGTCACCGCTGCTTCTTATTGTTTCTTGCCTTCTCAATTATATAATGCATGTTCAGCGCTTTTGGCCTGTTCCTGGTTTTCTACGACTGCTGTGATTACATGGAAGGCGGATGATGTCACCGAAACTCCACCCAGGGGTTTCAGCTCATCCCCATTACAGTAAATGGAGAAAAACAGTTTCCAGTTATGACCATTACGCATAGAATTTCGAAATGAAACCTGCCCAACTTTTGTAAGGGAAGCTGTAAGGAATAACCCTCCCAAATTTCAGCCTTCACCTACAGGGGAAGTTGGAGAATTAGTGATGAGTCAGTCAGTCAGTGAGTGAGTCAGTGAGGGTTTTTCCCGTTTATTAGTATAATATATATATATATATATATATATATATATATATATATATATATATATATATATATATCCAAATACACAGTGTGTGGGGCCACTGCGCGCCGGCCATCCACAGAACAATATTTAAAAGCAGGTCCCTGCCTTGTATCAGGCAGAGCATCCTGCCGCCTACGCCACTGTGGAACAGGCCCTGGACAGCAGGGACATCGTTTTGCCCCCTTAACACATAGTTTATTTACACCACCACTATATACAATATTTACAAACTTTAAACCGTCCCAATGACTCCAGCACCGACCCCCCAAAAGTCCGGCCTTTCACAGTCTTTGTGCTTTCTTCTGGCCGCCTCCAGCCATCTCCCAGCTGTCCTCTTCCCCTGATTTCCCCGCCTAATGCAGGCGGCCCCCTTTATACCAACCGATGGGCTCCAGCTGCTTCGCACTCCCATGGACACGCCTGTGGTGGGAAGTCGGCTGTGCACCCGGGAAGCCCTCCAGGTTTTCCCATTCCTTCCCCAGCATTTCCCGGGTGTGGTGGAAGTGCTGGGCTCCAGGGTTCTTCAGGCCCCTACCAGGCCCCCAAATAAAACCAGGCGGCCCCTGTGGTCGGGAGGAGGCACCAGCCCTCCTCCGGCCCCCCTAGGGATCCCAACTGGGCTCCACCCCCCACCCGGAAAATAAATATATATATTAAAATATATATATATATATAAGTAGGCCTGCCAAATACTACAAAGGTACACAGCATGTGTTTACGCCTATGAGGCTTATCAGGTGGGGCACACCTAAGCTTCCTCTTACGTGATAGAAATTAGACATCAACGTAGCTCACAAAGGCTGCTTGTTTTTTTTGCAGGATGAACATTTTTTTTATGGTCAAATAATGTGAAACTAAACTGAATAAACCGTAATGTCTAGGTTTTGTATGCACAGTTCTGATCGGTCCAGCCGTAAAGTGGATTTTTTTGTTTTTTAAAGTTTTCATTTTTAAACACATGTGGGAGTGTGTTTCATTTCCTGGTCCCCGTGTAACCCATTCCTCAGGGCTTCATATTGAAAGGCATCACACACTTTACGGTGCTGCCAATCTGTGTAACGATCGTGAACACTTTATGGCATGTTAGGCTTTCAATCGCCTGTGCGCAAATCGGGTAGACACGCGGAAACAGGTAATGACAGCATTGACTTGCATAATATATCAGTATAGGTAGATGCTGTAGCTACCCGATCTGGGGTGCCTGCCCCCTTATGCATGCATGTGCACAAAGACAACCCGAGCCACGTGTGCATGTGTAGGCATGCGCAGAACCTTTCTATACGACCCTGTTTTTACCGATCCATAGCATAGAATAACTAGACTCCTCATGACCAGCGAATCGTACGTCAACGTCCCGCCATATTGCGAAAAATGGCAATGCTGTGGGGTGAAGTAATGGGTAAGATTCCCCCACATGTCTGCTTGGGATTTTGCAAACCGCTGTATCTCCAAACCAGATCCCAGGGATTATATTTCATAGGTAGGGCTGAACAATTGTTTTGGTTGTATTTGTCCTTTAGAAAATCCTGTTTTATAATCTTTACTTTAGCTCGCCAGGCTAAGCTAGCAAAGCTATGCATTTATGTGCTAGTGAGCCTCAACAATGTTTTTGGGTAAACATATTTAGTCACTAACTATGTAGATTTTTTTAGTGTTAACATTTTCTCAAACTTGATGATATTTTTTTAAGGAGCACATTGAGGAAACACAGTTTGAAATTGACAACTAGGGCCCGGGTTAAGACCCTTAGATGCCTAAGCACTAAGTTATTTAGTAATTCAAAATATTAAAACAAAAAAAAACTAGAAAATAAAATTTTATTTTATTATCAAAATTCAAAATTAAACAAAACATACTTATAGTAAGAAGGAAAATAATATTTATTTTTTCGCCATTTTATTTTAATCTAAATAATTTTCTCCTACTTTTTTCCTTGCAAACTCTTTGATTAGATCTTCATAAGCAATCTTATGTAACACATCTATTCTATACATAACAGAGTAAGGGCATCCAGCCTGCCTTGATGCATACTTGTTCTGAGGGATTTTAATATTTTCAACTGAGAAAATGAGTGTCAACTGAGCAGTTTGTGACCATTAATGTGAAAACATATGAAAGGCAATGCCTAGTTTTGGGGAAAAAAGTAATGTCTACATTTGGAGCCAGTGAAGTTGTGAGAGAATAGGTGTAATATGTTCAGTGGATTTAGAACAGCACGTTATAATCCGGCAGAATTTCTGAAGAAGTTGTGTGATGGATATGTTTTGTGGGATGCCAGAAAAATAGCATTACATTAATCTATACTTGAGGTGACTCATGCATTAACCAATACTTCAGTACTGTGTTGTGTAAGAACAGGACAAAGTCTAGAAATGTTTGGAGATGGAAGAATGCAGCCAAAATGTTACTTATATGGGTGGAATTCTCTCATTATAAAAGAAATCCTGGAAAGCAAAAGCAAGCGGGAATCGTGATCTTCTGGGAAGTTCTGGTAGACATTTAAAATTCAGCGAGACAAAAGAGACTTCCACGGAGCATTTCTAGGGGCCCGTAAAACATGAGACTGGTGCAAAGAGTTTGTCCCAGGGCCGTCTTGCGGGCGTGGAACATGAGATTCTTGAAAAGACATGCCCTACTTACAAAAGATATCATATAAGAACACACCCATCAAAACAGTCAGTTGCAGTTAAACACGAGCACACACAATCCTGTGCTCTCAACACATAAAAAGCGTATGTTGTGATGTGGGATTTTGCATATAACTTGATACATGTTTGTATGTCTTATTTATAATTTAGGCAAACCAAGTGGTGAGAGGTATTCATGTTTGCACAACCCCCCCCCCCCTCCCCCTTTTTACGACTGTCTCTTTGTAATTTTATGACAGGATTTGGGGGATGTGTTTTAAAAACCAGTTTGGTGCAGGTAATAAATAGTGAAGGCAATTAGCAGAGTAAAAATCCATGCGGAGATCAGGTTCCCATTGGCACTTTGGGAGTGGCATGGACAAAGCGGCTAAACTGTTCCAATGAATGCCTAGAAGCAAAGTTTGAGTTTTGGCACCAGGTCGACAACAAAATGAGATGGACAGAAACACCTCCCATGTCACCTTCCATTTTGCAGACCTGCCTACATAGCAAAAATAAAAAAAAAGAAAGGGGAAAGACAAAGTCAACAAGCAAAGACAAAGACATGAAGAAGAACTGAAGAGACAGCAAAAAAAAGACACTTACTGGGGTTTAAGTGAGAAAGTCCACAAGTCATCAATAATAGGACTAGTCACAACAGCTAAAAGTTTAAAAGGAAGGTTTTCAATACTGCAAAATTTATTTTCCCAAGGGGTGGAAACTGAACAAACCATTTAGGAATGCCAAAAATGAGGGGATTAATTTTGGGCTCATAAAGTATACATTCGGGTATTAATTAATTGGGATAATTAATATAATTAATAATATTAAGGAAAATGTATACTAAAAAAATTTGGTGAACTTTTCAGGAAAGCAGGTGCAGCTGATACATTTGCAAGACATATGGCTCCGATGTTTAGATATAGTCTAATTGGGAAAATATGGAAGCCCTCTGAAAATTGTGGCTGTGGTACAGGCACAGGACCAGGGGGACAATTCTAACCTGAGGTGTTTAGCACAATGAGTATGCATATGGTGAGCAAAACAACTCTAGGGGTGGTCTACGGGGAATTATGAGGTTGCATAGCTGTGATGTCTCTGGTGGGTGATGCCAGCTATACTGGTAAGGCTGATGGCAGTCAAGAGTTGCACCATGGGTAGGAAGCACAAGAGGCAACTAAGTCAACCCAAATGTGTGAGAGGGGCCCAAATGTTGGTTTGTGAACAGTTTATGCAGTGGCACATGTGCTGTCACTTGGGCAGAAGTGGTTGTACTGGCACCTGTGGCATGTTACCTTTCAAATTTTGATGTCAATTGTACAGCTGCATATGCTTAAACAGATAGTTTGGACAAGGTCTAATTAAGTTAGACACAAAACAAGCACAGATTTAAAATTCACAATAGACTAAATTGTAGTGGGCTAGTTTAGTGGAAGGTGTGGACTTGTCTCATTTTGAACCACCAGATCTGATGACATATGAAGATGAGAAAGCTAAAGAAACAGTTGAAGCAAGCTGGAGCAGATACAAGTCATCAGGAGCTTCAAGTTCTTCAGATTGACTTTGAAATAAAGAAGATATGTAATGGACTGGTCAAGGAAAACTTTTAAAAATGGGGAGCAAATATGCCAATCAATGCACAAATTATGCATCAGACTCTTTAATCAATTTAAAGACATTGTTTATAAGGACATTGTACAAAACATTCACCGGTGGAGTGTTTATGTGGGATTTTGCATATAACTTGATAAATGTTTGTATGTGTTTATTTTAATTTAGGCAAACCAAGTGGTGAGGAGGTATTCATGTTTAGCGAACAACCCCCTTTTTACGACTGTCTCTTTGTAATTTTATGACAGGATTTGGGGATGTGTCTTTAAAAAGTTTGATCCCCATACAAAGCCAGGTTACAACATATGGTCTTGGGGGTTGCAGGTGTTAAATGTACTATTTCTCCCATTGGTCTGAGATATGACTGTTTGGGAATTTGGGTTGTCTCAGAGGCCTTTAAGTACCATGATGTCCTATTGGTTCTTGGAATTGGAGAGAACATCTATAAATGTACTTGCTCAACCACATTTCTCTCTCTAACCAACATATGATGAAGAAGCATTTTCTTGCCCAACCTGTGATGATGAAGACAACACAATGAAGAGCACAGCTCAGCCATATTGAACAGACATGTGGCTGAAAGCTGAGCACCGATGCCTTAACTAGAGACATTTTAAGTACTGTAACTACAAGTCTGTGTGCCACCTGAATTTCACACCACCATTTTATCAGGTTGTATGGTTGCCAATATTCAAATGTACTTTGCATTTTGTTATTATTTATGAATATTATCAGTAATACATTATTTATGTGTAACTTAACTCCTGCTTGTCTTTTTACTACATCAATTGCCTGAGGTTATAGATATAGAAGGGAAGTGGGATAAGTTATATCAGTGGTAAGTCTGTGAGATAAGGCATTCTAAGGCTACATATTAATAATATAAAAGGGAAAGTAGAGCAATATATATTACTCTACCAAGATAAAACAGCGATAAGAACAATACGAGGAATAGAGACCAAAGGCGTTGGAGAAAAAAGGCAGATAAGAAATTATGAAAGCAGTGGAATTCAAAAGGCTCAAACAACGATGCGAACACATGCAGAGAAAGGTACAGAATATGAAAGCAGTAAAATTAGAAAGTATTGTAGCTCCCAGCCAGGTTGGGCCTTTTTGGTTTGGGGCTGTCAGTCCAATTGAGGGAGGTGAGTACAGCCGGAAGAGTGATAGCAGGGTATTGATTGATCGTAAGGGGGGAAAGGCGCGGGATGAGGGATTGGAGAGGGTGCTAGAAAGTTGTGTTTGGGATTACAAAGTCAGCGATTGTTCAAGTAAAAATTTTGTGACACTTTATCATGTCAGTCGGTACAGTATCAAAGAAAAAATAGAAAAGATTGCATTACTGAAAAACAAAAGGTGATTAATCATCAGAACAAGGTGTAATTGAAAAAGAAGCAGGACAATTCGAGTTCAGAAATAAAAGGCAAAGAGTAGACAACAAAGTCATTTGCATTCGCATCATTGAATGCACAAAACATGGATTTACACAATAATAGACCATACGCTATAAGAACCTGTGGTCCCAGAACAGTTAAAGCAATGACAAGTTGAATTTCAAAGAATACACAATTCGGTCAGGTGTATATTTATGATCACAGAGAATCGATGCAAATTTTAACAGGCAAAAAGAAGGTAATGTATATATTCCGAGAATATCATTACACATCAAAGGAGATTGTGATATGCCATTCAGTATTAAAATGTTTACAGTTACCATAAGAATAGCTTTTGCAATGACAATGAATAAATCACAGGGACAAACATTAGAAAAAGTCAGATTATTTATTAGAGAAACAGAAACAATATTCACTTAAATATTCACAATATTCTATCTATCTATCTATCTATCTATCTATCTATCATCTATCTATCTATCTATCTATCTATCTATCTATCTATCTATCTATCTCATTCCTTTTTTCCAAAGAAAAAAATTTTTTAATTATATATCCGATTAACCAAACACAGGGGTTAGCAAGTGAAGCGAGCAGGGGGCAAAGCCCTAGTATTTAATAATAATAATTATTATTATTTAATAATTGCCATTATAAGTGTATAAATTGATATAAATAATTGCATTTAAATGATTACGCCAAAATCTGTTGTATGTAAACGATACTGTTTTAAACATTTTTGTTTTTCATCAGACAACCCGGTTTCACATCTACCTGTATTAGTTTAAATGGCACTTTTGCCACTGCTGTAGGTGGATGCATCTGTAGACTGTGTAGTACAGTGAATCTATCTATACATGTCTATGCGTAAAGTGTGTGATGCAGTAGCCTTTGAGTACATAGCATCGCAGATCAGGACCAGCAATGTGGACCAGGTAGTGATACACACCGCGATGGCTTAATGAAAAACATTAAAAACAAAAAAATCCACTTTTAGCGCGCCCGATCAGAACTGTGCATGCAGTACAACTTGACATTATGGTTTATTAATTTTACTTCCACATTAGTTGACCATAATGAAAATATTCATCCTGAAAAATAAACAGAGGCAGACGTTGATGTCCAAGATTCAAGTCCCTAAGAGGAAGCTTAGGTGTGCACACCTGATAAGCCCCTAATTAGAGCGAAACACATGCTGTGTACTCTTTGTAGTATTTGGCATATATATATATATACTAGACATTAAGCCCGTTACAATACGGCTAGAATTCAATAGTGCATAAACATTTGTATGAACAGTCTATATTAAATGGCAAGGGACCTTGTATGTAGCTGTAATATGTGTCACTGTATTGTGTGCCTTTAATTTTCTCTCTCAGTAATACTGGTTTGTATTTCCGTAAAATTCCTGTAATTTTGCTGACAGTAATACAGTGGAACCTCAGTATTCCACCAGGATTTAATACATTAATCCATTCCAGACCTATGGACTGTATGTAAATAAATTTTTTAAGTTTTAGCACAAATATAGTTCTATACCATAGAAAGCAGCGTAATAGTAACAAATGTAAAACTGAATAATACTAAAAACCTTGAACAAGAAAATTCTTTAGTTAGCCTT
>NW_024379555.1:0-7545 GCF_016835505.1 Polypterus senegalus
AAATCTCAGATGCAACTTTTACACTTGTTTGAACATGTTAAGCATATGTTGCTATATGAGATCACCGTTGCTTACTTCTTGGCAGAGACTGTCTGTACTGTTAAAAATAAAAAGATGAGTGAATCACAGAATAGTTCAATTTGTTTACACTACTGCATTTTCTAATGACAAATATCACTATCTAATGGTACTTGACTATGTAATCAACTTTAACTTTGGGGTAAAGTTTGAATTTAGGCATAGTGCCCTCTTAGCAAATTTAAAACAACTCTGTTGCCAAAGTAATGGCATAGCACTAAAGCTCATGATATTCAGGCAGTGGGGTGCCCCGATGATTCAGACCACACATTAATTCAACATGTCACTGTGTCATGTCACCTGCTGGGCTACCATTTGTAGAAGTTTTTAAAGTGTGACCTTGAGCTGAATCGAGCAGTTCAGGAAATGGATGTATGGACAGCTAGTGTATACTAAGCACTTGTGAATAGTAACTCAGAATGAAAAGTTTCAGTAAAATGTAATAAACAACTCCATGTTTTTCACAAATTGTGGCCTTTATAAGTCCAGAACAGTAGCAACATCTGATAAAGGTCTGCTTACCATCAACAGGGCTGCAGGGCTCGTAAACAAGACGATAACCCTCAATGATTCCATTGGGATATACTGGCTCTCCCCAGGACACATTGACAGAAGTGGTGGTCAGTTCACTGAAGTGGATAAAACTGGGAGCACTGGGAGCTATAGGAAAAGAGATGAAGTCAAGAGCAGAAGCAAGATGAAGAACGCTTGAGGCTTGAAGGGAGTGCAGGATGTCGGCTTTGCCGATGAATTCAAACAACAGAGCAGAAGAGAATTGTTTTTTTCTCACAGTTCTGATTTGCAGCTTTCTGGAAGCTCACAAAAGAATTCTTGTTCTTAAGCCAAAGAAAGAAAACCATTTTGTAGAGATATCAAAGGATGTTCTATAGAACAGAGATTCACTTGAAAGTCCCAGCTTTATATCACTCATGTACTTTTGTTCCCTTGACAACCTCACACGTGGATACACCATTAAAACTTCTGGAACATTTGGTACCCATGGCCCGTATTTAATTTGCTTAAAAGGACAACCTGTCTGATTCTCAAAAGGATTTCTGTCTTGGGCTTTTTCTTTGTTCAAATTATTGAGTTGGCAGATAAGCCTCTTGGTTCCCATGGGGAACTGGTATCACACTAACCTGTGCAAACAAATGCTCTCACACATTAATAAATTTTACAGAAAATGAATACATTTCTAACTAACACACATTTGAGCTTCTTGTAAACATTTATTTATTAGTAACTCAGTAACCATAGCCAGGTAATTTAGCTTTACTAAGAGTGGTTAAAAATTACACAATGCTGCACCCTCACTGCTCCATATGTTTAGGTTCAGATAACAGCTTAGTCCCTGGCTGTGTGGAGTTTACATTTTCTCCCCGTGGCTGTGTGGGTTTTTCTTGAGATTTAGTTTCTCTCTCTGTCCCAAAGATGAGCATGTTAAGTTAAATGTCATTGTACTGGTGTTAGTTTGAGTATGTGCTAATGAGAACTGCTGGTTCCTGCATTGCACCTGATGCTGCTGGACAGGGTACATTGTTTTACACCAACATATATTTAAGAAAGATAGTTATGGTTTGGGGAGAAAATATTAATGTTCTCCATTCACACAGTTGGGCATGCAACTTGGCAGATTCAAGGCATGTTTGACCCACTCATTAGGGAGCAAATATGACTATGGGATGCTAGCAAGAGGTTGCAAACTATTTAGGTCAACTAGGAGCAGCATAGGGTCATAGGGCTGATTCTACAGTGAATTTGGGATAGGTCTGGAGGAAGCCAAAACTTTTCTTCTTTCGACATGCAGCATATGATTGATTATTTTAAGGTCAAGTCCTTTAAGGGCTACTTAAGACTCAGACTAAAGTGATTCTGGGGCCTGGTCAGAAGTGAACTTGAGAGTGGTGGGTTGTTTGGGGGTTTAAAGCCATACATTGAAACTTAAGTTAGGAAGACAGTTGGGATGGAAACTCTTTAACAGGTGAAAGATGAAATATTTCAGAAAGACTTACAAAGAAAGAATGGCTGTGAAAAAGGGTATACTTGGTTTGAGGTGTGTAAATTGATGAGCTTTTTCCTGGTGGGCTGTGGTTCAAGAGAAGCAGTGGAATATTTTGTGTTCTTTCTTTATTTACCCTCTTGTGCATACATCATTCATAGCAGAAACAGAGTTTTTATAATTTTAACATTATTGTAGTTATTAACCATCACCATTAGATATTTAGGAAAATGCAGGTAGACAGTAAAACAGGATTTTATGCTGTCACACACTCACCGGCTTGCTGAGTGCGCCCCCTAGTGGCTGGGCTACGTGGTCCATCACCAGCTGCATTGAACGCAGCCACACTTATCATATAAGTGGTGTAGCCTGTCAAATTCTTTAGCTTAACCCCACCCTCAGGCAAGAACAGTGTGCGCAGGCGCTCGGTCTCATTGTGTCTCTGAAACTCCCAGTAGTAAACCTAGGAGGACACAGAGAGAGTGACAGATGAGTTAATATTTTGGATCCTTTTATTTACAAAGTACCTCTAGAAGTAAGGAACAGTGAGAACAATGTAACAGCTGACTACTTTACATGGCTCTGTAATAAATTTTGCTTGCTCCCTTGCTGTTTGGACTTAGTTTTGATTTCATTAACTGAGAAACTCTAATGTCTTGAGATGATTTGTCCAGTTACTCATAGGTCAAAACAGCTCTATGCAGTTATATACACCAATTTATTAAATGCAATTAAAATTAGTTCTGAAATGTGGGAAGTGCCATGTTCTGGGAGTAGCATGAATTGAATTAATTTAATTGCACACACATTAAAAAAAACTGATCAACTTTTTGTTTGTTATGCATAATGCTGCAGATCACATGGCATAAAGCAATATATCTATTTTATATTGTGCATTTTTTTATTTAACTCCATTACTAATTGTTTATTTAAACCTATATTTAGTGTTTTGTGGCGATGGAATTACTAGCATGGTACTTTCCTAACTAGCTCAACAGCAGCCAGGTTAAGAGTGCCCAAACTATAGACTGAGTGAAGTAATATAAGATGTTCAATATAAATTAGAGCGTGCACCTTATAGCCCTGAATGTCTCCATTCTGAGCCTCCACTGGTGGTGGGTCCCAAGTAACATCAAGCTGGGTGGCTGTTGCTGACTGAATAGCAACATTCTGCGGCGGTGCCGTGGGAACTGCAAAGAAAAAGAACAAAAATTTACATTTTTTGTTGACATTTAATTAAAATATCACATTTAAGAGTCGTCTTCTTCTTCTTTCCTTTCATCTCTACCTACTTCTGTGTAAGGTCAATGTGCTTGTTCTACCTTCTCCAAACAGCTCAGTCCTGCTCATCCTCCCCAGTTAAGCCATTTCCTTCAGATTTTCTTTGACTTTACCTATCCAACTCTGCTTTGGCCTCCCTTACTTTCTCTTCCCCTGTACTTCAACACATCATCCATATGCCAGTTGCATAGAGGTTGGCCTTTAACTGCATATAACAAATACTGTATGTTCTGCCAGCTGTATCATATCACGGTCCTCAGTTTGCAACTACTAAAACACCCCACAATGCTGATGTTATCATGCACCACCTTTCCCCACAATATTTTTGGCAAATGCATGACTTGAACAATGAAATAAGTTGTAGGAATAATTCTCAAAATAAATCCACAAAATGACAAATAGCAGCAGGTCTACCCATATGCCTATCCAAAATATGCCTCCTCATTTGTAGTGACCACTGAGGACAAATCAAAACTTTTTTTTTCTGTACTTATGAATTAAAAATGAAATGTCTGTATTTTAAAGCAAAGCTGGGAAACTGAAATTTGATCTGTCCTCAAGCAGCTCTAGGGAAACTGCAACAGGGATGTGTACAAAACATTGTTATTCAGGGAACATGGCAGACCTTTAGCTCTAATCTGTCATCACCTTTTATTCATGTAGGTCATTGTATCAACCAACAGTGCAGAAGACAAACAAACATACACCAGTTGTAGGCCAAATACCTGCTTCTCCAACAAAGACCTCCTGTGGTGTGCTGGTGGGTCCTTCCCCAACTGCATTGTAGACACTCAGTCTAATCTCATATCGCTTATGTTTACTCAGATCTGGCAACAAAGCAGAATGAAGCAATTAGTGAAAAGTTCTAGACAGCTGAAAGAAACAAATCCAAGTAATATAAAGGTCTTGGACCTAACAATCATTGCAGATCAGTGCATTCATAAGAACTGTGATACTGTATATTCTATAATATATCAGATATAGTGTGCTAAATAATACCTTTCTGCTGTAAGGCACTACACCTCTGATAATACATCTATATACATTTGTCCTTAATAATTTAAGAGACAGTTTTCTTTTACATCATTAGCCCATTTTGTAAACCTAGTTTTTCTAGTACAATTTACATTGCAAAAAATGTGAGATGAGGTTGACCATTGTGGCCCTCAGTGTACAGGTTTATTAATATTCACATTCCAGGTAAAGACCTACTTCTTCTGCAGTGCTGTACAATCACACCCTTCATCTGTGAAACTGAACATTCCAATGAGACTTTTCGTTTTATTTGAGCAACGTTTGCTGTATACTAATATTGGTTTTATGCATTGCTTTGTGAAACACATTGTATTCATGAAAGGCACTTTAGAAGACAAGAAATCATCAGCTGACATGTATTGCATTATGACACTACAGAATATGTTGTCTAAGTTGGATTAGCTTATTTTCAGCATTACTGAATTTTTTTCACAATGAATAGTATTAGGTCTTCAGCCAAAGACTAATATTATATAAAAGGGCCCGGGAGTGAACAAATAACACAAAACGTCATGACATAGTATCTTGTATATACCAGAGGAAATGGGTGCAAAGTAGGAACCAACTCCTTGCAAGCAGCCAATCCATGGCATAGCCTAATGTGGAATATGGAAACTTAATTCATGAAACACATAATGTTCCATGTGAAAAAGTAACCTCTGGAACTCATTAACTGGTTACACTAAGAGTAGCTATAGTAAACTGCAATGATACATTTCATGCATTTGTTAATCGGATTCTCACAGTACTGAGATCCAGTTCTCCTTGCAGAAGTGTTTCATCTTGATGACATTTGATCACCAACAGTATTGGGGTACATGTCAGTCACAAAAATTTCTCTTTCAGAATTCTTGAGGATCATCCAGTAACATTTGATACAACTTTGGTGCATCTTATTTGGGAGCAGGTGTTTCCATGTCACTGCTTTAAAATGGATGCTGTATTGTCCAGTTTCCTTCTGGTGGTGAAATCACAAAAGGCAGCGTTAACCAAAATAAGAAAGGACTGTCAATGTAGTTGTGGGATTCCTTAAGTTCTGTAATGTTAACTTTGTAACTTAATGGCATAGTGTCTCCCTCATTCGTTGAGAACAAACTGGTAGGACAGCCAACAATTCCATTTGGAGAATGTGTCTCTGACTGTGGTTTGGTGGACCCCCCCCAACCCCAAAGCCATGTAAATGGCTTTGTAAACAGTGGTATTCTGGAATTTCTTTTTGATCGTATTATGATATGTACAGCTGACTCTAATTGACCCTCTAATTAGATTTTTATTTATATTCTACTGCAACTCACAAAATAATCTCAGAAAATGTATGTGGAAAACAGTGAAAAGCAAGGCAGGTAATGAGATAAGAGAGAATATTTTTACATGGCAATGCATAATGATGTTACTCATCCATGATATCCCAAGACAATTTCAGTAGATATATGCAACTGCTTTAAAATATTCACAGACCATCCATCACAGTTCATGCAGGGAACAATCTGAATGTTTAAGGAGACTAATACTTGTGGCATTACAGATCTTCCTCTGACCATCTAGCTGCTCTGGACACAGAGTGAGCCACCTTCTTTATTTCAGAATAAAAGTCTCTGTAGTTGACACTTTTCCCCCTACAGGAAATGCATATCATCTTTTCTAATGCAATGACTCTGAAGGTGTCTCTTACTGAGCAATCTCTCCTGTGCTGCACCCCACACCCCCATCCAAATGAGAAGGGAAGAGAGGGAAGAGGACGACTTACTGTCCAGCTCGTACTGGGTGAGGGAGGACTCTGTCAGATTCCGCACACTGTAGGGGGCTGTGATGTTAAATTTCAGGCAAACATGAAGAAGGTGAACGTAGAGGGGAATGGGGCAGAGTGGTAAGGGGGAGGGGAAAAACAGAAAGAGACAACAGAGGAAAACAAATGTTAGTAAGTTACTGCACAGAGTTTAAAGTCTTGCTGTTCAGAAGGTGTGTGTGTGTATGCGTGCTGAACACTTAGTACTAGCATCTGGCCACTTACCACTACACATCTTGCTACTGATCATCTCTCAGGGCAGCATTGTCTTTTGATTAGTTTCCACAAATCATGGGTTACAGTCAGACAAGAAGTTAGATTTGAAGGGAGATGAGTGCCCTGGAGACTTTCATATATTTGATTTATCAATTACAAAAAGACATTGCATAAATATATGTCCTGACTGTGAAATATCCAATTATTCCACATTTTGCAAGATCAAAAGCTAAAATTGTTACATCCTGTTTGAAATGCATGAAGTGATCATGCAGGCAAGAAAGGCATTCACATACTGTGACAGCATTTTCTAGAACTCTGTACCTTCATTTATTGTGCTTTGTTCTTTAAGCAGCTATATCAGAAAGAAGGTAATGATTACTCATAAACCTACTCCCATTCAGGAAGGAGCAATAAAATATATTCAGCGCGTGTGTGTATATATTAGGCCTGGGAAAGTTAACATGTTAATTTTTATGACTAATGTAACCTGTTTAATGTATTAGAAAATATTGTCGCATCTACGGCTGGCAACGAGGCAAACACCTCAGGCAGTGCTTTGGTCAGGGTGGCATTTTGATGTATTTTTTTTTTTAATATTATGAAACAATAATACAAATAAGTTAAATATGTACCTAAAGAATTACATACACATCCAGTACCGTATTTATATACTACCTTTAAAAATTTTATGAAACATTTTTTTCATTAAAAGGTTTAACATTTCATATTACATGGTTCACAAAGATACGTCACATGTCAATATGTACTACTGGTCTTCATTTTCCTGATTTATACATACTGACATAGATGCAGAGGAGGGGGAGGAAAGGGGGTGAGGAGGGTGGTTTATGGCGGTCCTGGTGCAATGTTAGAGAAAAGTTCCAAAGGTAAAAATGACACTCTCTTTGTTTTTCATTTTATGTTTCTGTAAGACGGTCGAATCAAAGTCATCACTTAAGTGCTGACTTTGAGTGGCATTAAAACCAAAATCTAGTACCTCTGTATTTAACTTGCCAGTCTCTGCCAGCCAGCTTACAGTGCTGACTGTCCCAATATAATGACAAAATTCTATAAAATACAAGTGTAATGATTATCCCTATCCATATTCAAGTTTGCAGTATCTTTGCTATCTTTCCAAAGAGCACAA
>NW_024379556.1:0-20997 GCF_016835505.1 Polypterus senegalus
TTTTATAATTTTTAAAAAATGTGGTGGTGATTTACAACATTCCCTGTCTGTGTCGGGGCTCCACAGGGTTAAAATGGAATCATCTATTATCTTTTAGCTCTGAGCCCAATTCTATTAAATTAAGCAATAAAGTAATAAAAAGTTGTGAATCATAATATCCTTAAAGTTTTGGCTCTAACAATATTAATATTAATGGTAATCCAGTTCCCTTAAACTTCCATGTTTTGCCAGTTTACAGAAGCAGTTGCTACTGGGACTGTTAGCGTAAAGGTGCAGCGTTGCAAACTCTTGTTATAGTTCAGTTGTATGGGGTTTTGGAGATCTTTTTACACCCACTACAGATCAATGTTATTAACAGTATCCTCCCGACAGGGGTTTGCTCCCAGAACCCCCCGCGATAGGTGAAAATCCAAGTGAAACCATATGTTTGTATGGTTTTTTTTATATATTTTAACCCCTTCTAAACTCTCCCACACGGTTTATAAATATTCCCGGACAGTTATACAGCATAAACCCTTTATATTCTCTCAGTTATTAGGTAAGATTGTTGAAATTATGTATGTTGTCAAAGGACCGAGGAGACAGCAAAAAGGGGGTTGGGGTTTCCGGCCCGTATATTGTACCAGAACTTTGAAAAGAAAAACAGGCCCAAAGCACAAACTAAACAGTTCATACGCGCCCGACTCCGGCGTCGCGGCCATTTTAGGGGTGGAGCCGGAAGTGGAGGGATGCCGGGAAGGATGACGTCAGGGCAAGATGGCGGAGGAAGGGCGGAAGTATCGCACTGCGGTCAATCCAGGCCTATGGTGCAGGAAGGTCTTTCTTTCTACGAAGGAAGCAGGGGGAGAAAGTTAATACCCGTTTCCCCTGGCGAATGGTTCCAGGTGCTCTCGAATCAATCCGCCCCTCCTACCGCGGCCCGTGGGGACACGACCCCCCTTTTTGCCCAGGACCGCCAGGTCGGGCGGACCTAAGGAAGGTCGTGAATACGAGAGAGGGCACGGCATTGGCCTGAAAGGGTGCCCCCCGATAAGTGACATGAACTTATGGCTGTAGTCAGGAACCACCTGGTGACCGCTGATTCATCTTTGTGTAGGGACATCCACTGAAGTGCAGCGTGACCCAGTCACCAGAGCGACGGCCACCCAGCAGGTAGAAACGGAGGTGGGTCACTGCCCACTAATGGCCAAGGCCTCCCTCCCCTCACCCGCCGATCGCGGTCCCCCGGTCCATCAGTTTCGCTAAGGTACATCACAGGGTGCCGACACCATCGCGCTTTGGCTCACCCACGGCACCCAGGCCTGTGTCCGCCGCTGGAGAATAACGGGAGCCCAAAATCGGGCGTCCGTAACACAGGTGCCGGCGTTGGGCCTTTTTTTAGGTAAACTACCGGCGTGTTCTGCTTTTCGGTCCACACCGATAGGGGCCCTTTTTTCAGGTCAGTCAAGGTGCTGCTCTTCGAGAAGCGGGAACAAACCGGTGTAACCCGCAGCCCCAAAGCCTGCACCTGTTTTTTGGTATTCGGACGGGCCATTCTAAGATGTCTTTAACTTTGGAGCTCTGTGGCCGCACCTGTCCTTGTCCACGAGGTAGTAAATATTTGGCCTCCTTTAATCCAAAAAAAACACTTCGGGGTTTATGGGGGGCCCGCTTTAGCCAGTGTTGGGAGGACAGCTGCACCTGAGTAGATCTCCTCCCAGGTCCCGGAATAGATGACAACGTCATCCAGGTGGCGGCACTATAGGACTGGTGGGGCTTCAGCACCCCTGTCTACCAGACGTTGGAAGGTCGCCAATTCCTGCAGCCAAAATGGGAGGACCTTGTACTGCCAGTCCCCGCTAGGTCCCAAAAGGCCGTTTTTCCTTTGCGGATGCCGAAAAAGGAATTTGCCAATACCCTTTTGCGTCAAGGGTAGTAGATACGAGCCGTCCAGCCGCCAAGGAGGTCGAAAGCGGGCATGGGGTGAGGCATCGAATTTGGGAGATCTGATTCAGACGTCAAAGTCGTTCAGAACCTCCAGGAGCCGCCGGCTTGGAGACGAGGACAATAGGGCGGGACCAGGGACTATGGCTCTCTTCAATTATGTCCATGTCAACATACGTTTCACCCCCAGTTAGACCTTTTGGCCCCGTTTGCCTCCGAGTCTGTGGGGCCCCTCCGACGCATCACGGGATCCTTTGGGACTATATGGGGCAATCAGGGGTCGCCGGTGACTCACATACCTCGGGATGGCCTCGGGTGTTTGGGCTAACTCCTCCCAGCTGCTGGGGTCAGCTTCGCCGAGGTTAAGGGCGGGTTTGCCGAAAGGGAGAGTGACCTATGGGAGCTGGGGAGCCCTCTCTATCTCCAGGGCTTTAACAGGTTGACATGATGGAATCCTTCACTCGTCGCCATTGGCTGTTTCACCAAAGTCGACGAGTCCTTTCTCTCCTTAACCTCGTAAGGCCCTTGCCAGTGAGCGAGCAGCTTGAAGTGGGAGGTCGACGAGCACCATAACTCGGTCCCGGCGGAACTCCCTGAGGGAGTTGGGGGTTGTAACACCGGCCTCGCTTTGGCGCCCAGCACGTGGCTTTTTTAGGAGGGCCTGATTTTTGGGAGTGGGTTCGCCGCAGTTGCGCTTCACTTACTCAAAATGTTAGGGGAGGGAAGAGCCTGCCTCCCAGCCTTCTTTTGGGATGTCGAGGATTCCCGGGTTGTCGCCGTATAGCAATTCAAAGGGGGAGAAGCCTGTAGAGGCCTGGGGTCCCCCCGGAAGCAAAAGCAGCCGGGGGGGAGCTGGTCCCAGTTCCTGCCGCCAGGCTGACTACCTTAGGAGCATCTGCTTAGCGCCTGATTAAACTTTCACCAACCCGCCAGTTTTGGGTATAGACCGACGCCAGGTGCTTTTTTCCTGCAGTAATTTGGCTACCTCCTTGAACGATCCGGTGAAGGCTTACCCGGTCGTGAGGACCTCCTTGGGTATGCCCACCCGCGGAAACCAAATTAACCAGTTCCCGTCTGATGCTTTTAGTATTAGCGGGCCCCGGGGAACCGCCTCTGGGTACCGGGTGGCATAGTCCACCCCAATGACTAGGATATACTTGTGGCCCGGGTTGGGGGCCCAGGGTCCCCCAAATCGACCCCTATCCTTTTAAAGGGGATGTCCACCCAGGGGAATAGGGACTGAGGAACACGGTCCCTCCTAGGAATCTGGCGGGGCTGGCACCGGACAGGATTGACAGAACCCGGACCTCCCTCATTGATCCCAGGCCAGTAAAGCGGGGCTTAATCTCTCCAGTGTTTTTTGGCCCGGGTGGGCTTAGGAGGTGAGCATGTGCCAACTGCATATCTCCTGAGTGCAGCGGAATTAGCAACAACTTCCGCACCTGCCTCATGGGTGCTACTTCGGTACAAAGAAACATTCTCAAGGACAAAGAAGGGTTCCAGGGTGTGGATCCGCCGCTGTTGAGCTGTTAGGCAGACGACCGCATTCCGGCAAAGCGAGGAGTCATCATTCCACTGCTCCCTCTTTAAAGGGGGCGGGTGGACCGAAATTGATGGTCCAGGCCGAGAGGTCTTGGGGCCTGGGCCGGAGAGGTTCCTGGCTAGTCCTTCTCCGGCGGGAAACTTCCCGGGGCAAGGTCCGTAGCCACGGGAAAAGGGCCCCGGCACCAGCCCATAGGGCCTGCCCTTGTGCACGCGTGGAGGCCCCGGGAGGTGCCTTTTCCCCCCATAACAAGATCCAACGAGGCCCCGAGAGGTGGCTTACCGCTGATTCTTTGACCCGTCTTGTCCCAAAATCACTGGGAAGGGGGTCAGGTAACACAGCGAATCGTTTGGGTTGGTTCCCCCCTTTCCAGGTGACATAGCGAGGCGGGAAAGATATGACCTAGTCCCATGCACAAGTGACCAACAAATGCTGTTTTAACCACTGTTGCGGAAGAAAAACGGGGAGCAACAATGGTAATGTTGCTGCCCGGGAAACAAACAAAGCCACCACGGGCCCATTTGGGAACACCACTCCGTATGGACTCGCCAAGGGATGCGGGGGTACAATACCTTCTCCGCGACGTCAGCTGCAGTCCATAGGCTCCGCATTGATGGGGAGTTTGGTAGCAGGTGACCGGTTTGCCACCCGGGAAAAAGCCGGCTCCCGGGCCCTCTGGCTGGGCTTCTGCAGCGCGCGAGGGCTTCGGGAGTGGCCGCCCGTCCCGCCGGTTCGCGAGCAGGCTTTTCTGACCCCAAGTCGGAGGACCGCCAACTGGCGCTCCAGGGCGTTTAGGAGGCCCGACATGTTCTGTGGCGGTCCCCCGGGCCTGCTGGGCGGGGAACTGGGCACCATTGACCAGCCTTCCAGGGCCCCCCGCACCACTTTCCCCGCGGGTCCCTCTGGCCTAGCCAGCGCCCATCTTGCCCCAGAACTCAACGCCTGGGCCGAGCGGGCTTTTCAGGGTCAAAGACCCAGTTCCGCCATTGGCCGCCTGCTGGCCCGGCTAATGCCGTGCGGGCCAGTATTCGGCTTGAGGAGGTCGATTTGCGGCCTCCTCCTCAGGGAGGTCATAATAGGCCCGGGCCTGGTCCCTTCAGATATGGCCAGGATGGACGCCACCGGACGCTGCCACTCGTTCCGGGTGGCCCTCCTCTCAAACATGCTCAGGGATGCACTGGCGTCCTCCGGGGGCCCATCGGGACAAAGGGGGGGCGGCTGCCTAAGGGTCTGGTCTCGCCCGTTTGGGGTTCCACTAACCTGGCCTTGGCCTCCAGCTCCCGGTGGTGGGCTTGCGGAGCTGCAGCCCTGAGCTGGTCATTCATCGCTCAGCACCGTGTTGAGGTCCTGTCCCTCCCATCCCGGGGTCTCTATCCTGCCCGCCATTTTTCAAAGGACCGAGGAGACAGAATAAGGGTTGGGGTTTCCGGCCCCGTATATTGTACAGAACTTTCGTAACAAAGAAAAAGAGGTCCAAGCACAAACTAAACAGTTCATAACGCTCCGCTTGGCCGGGGGCATTGGGGTGGAGGAAGTGGAGGGATGCCGGGAAGGACCCCAAGGGAGGATGGGAAGGATGACGGCAGGGCAAGATGGGCGGAGGAAGGGGGAAGTATGCGATCGGTCAATCCGCCATTCTTTCTAATGAGAAGCAGAGGGAGAAAGTTAAAACCGCCATTCCCTGGCGCAATGGGTTTCCCCAGGTGCTCTCGAAACAATCCGCTGCCCCCCTACCGCTCGTGGGGAAATGTAAACACACTTTTTTTACGTATACTACTGACAAACATACGTATATATATCACTGAGGGGTTTAATATTAATACAGTTTTAAACATATTGTAATTGATTAAAGGGAATATAAAAATACAAAGTGAAAAAATCTAACACATGTAAATGCTGTACATAAAACCAAAATGTTATTTTAAAGATACTGTGGAGCGTCTCCGATATCACAGATGTTACAACCATTAGGCCTTGTTCACACGGGCGTTAAAATCGAGCGTTTTTTGCGTTCAGAGTGCCGGTGGCGGATCGCGCGAGTGTTTTCTAGCGTAGGAGTCAATGAGAGTGTTCACCGGGCTTTGGTGGCGTCCGTTTGTCCGGCAGCGGCTTATACGCATCAAAAAACGCTTGCATGCAGCTTTTCTTGCCGTTCAAACCCAACAACGCAAGGAAACCGCTTCTAGTTCGTTTTCTGCGCGTTTATTTTACGCTTCGAGGACCGGATATTTTATGTTTTCATATACAACATATATATTTTCATATCGCTTATTTTATTTTATTGTCTCATGTAATTTGTAAAACCATGAACCTATTAATTTATGTTCTAATATAATATTTGATAATGATTATGTAGGGGCAATCCATGGTATGGGTTAATTTCAGTGCATAACACCGTTAAGCACACTTTCGACTACTGTTTCCTTACCTCAAAGTGACAAGTAGTCTCTCTTGGAGCTAACACCAAGTCATATTGGTTGATCGGCGCAATGTGGATTGCACCAGCTGCAGATAATCAAAAGTGGAAACCGACATCCAACAGTAATTAAAAAACTTGCGGAAATTTTCGCATTTCTTCATAAAGCACAAAAAAAAAAACCTCCCTTTAACCCCGACGTTGTGCAGTCAGAGGATAAACCCCTGTAGCGGCTGCAATTTTTTCTCTCCCCGTCGCCGATTCTAGTATTTTTAAAACAAGAAGATTAATATCTAACATAGCAAAATGGTCCATATTGAAAGGAGGCTCCTCAAATAAAACGACAAGGGCTTTCATATCCAGTTCCCAACACTGCCTCCACAGGTTAACACACAAACTACAATTTGGGCTGCAGGCTGGCGTTAGACAGAGACAAACTACGCCTTGTGTTAGAAGTCAATCGATCGCCACCACAAAATGCAACATAAGCGTCTAGGACGTCCAGAGCAAGTTCGTTTCAAAACTTAACGCCCGTGTGAACAAGGCCTTACGATAACAGGCCAGGGCAAAAAGCCTACAATGCAAGAAAAATTGTATAAATGTGTGTACAGTTACAATAAACTGTGTGAAAACTATTTGCCCCTTCATTTCTTATTCTTTTCCATGTTTGTCACACAAAATGTTTCTGATCATCAAACACATTTAACCATTAGTCAAATATAACACAAGTAAACACAAAATGTAGTTTTTAAATGATGGTTTTTATTATTTAGGGAGAAAAAAAAATCCAAACCTACATGGCCCTGTGTGAAAAAGTAATTGGCCCCTTGTTAAAAATTAACCTAACTGCGGTGTATCACACCTCAGTTCAATTTCCGTAGCCACCCCAGGCCTGATTACTGCCACACCTGTTTCAATCAAGAAATCACTTAAATAGGAGCTGCCTGACACAGAGAAGTAGACCAAAAGCACCTCAAAAGCTAGACATCATGCCAAGATCCAAGAAATTCAGGAACAAATGAGAACAAAGTAATTGAGATCTATCAGTCTGGTAAAGGTTATAAGCCATTTCTAAAGCTTTGGGACGTCAGCAAACCACAGTGAGAGCCATTATCCACAAATGGCAAAAACATGGAACAGTGGTGAACCTTCCCAGGAGTGGCGGTGAGCAAAATTACCCCAAGAGCGAGAGACGACTCATCCGAGAGGTCACAAAGACCCCAGGACAACGTCTAAGAACTGCAGGCCTCACTTGCCTCAATTAAGGTCAGTGTTTACGACTCCACCATAAGAAAGACACTGGGCAAAACGGCCTGCATGGCAGATTTCCAAGGCGTAAACCACTGTTAAGCAAAAAGAATATTAGGGCTCGTCTCAATTTTGCTAAGAAACATCTCAATGATTGCCAAGACTTTTGTCTCATCAGTCCACAAGGTATTTTCCCAAAAGTTGAACTTTTTGGAAGGCAAATGTCCCGTTACATCTGGTGTAAAAGGAACACAGCATTTCAGAAAAGATCATACCAACAGTAAATATATTGGTGGTAGTGTGATGGTCTGGGGTTGTTTTGCTGCTTCAAGACCTGGAAGGCTTGCTGTGATAGATGGAACCATGAATTCTACTGTCTACCAAAAATCCTGAAGAATGTCTGCCATCTGTTCGTCAACTCAAGCTGAAGCGTCTTGGGTGCTGCAACAGGACAATGACCCAAAACACACCAGCAAATCCACCTCTGAATGGCTGAAGAAAAACAAAATGAAGACTTTGGAGTGGCCTAGTCAAAGTCCTGACCTGAATCCAATTGAGATGCTATGGCATGACCTTAAAAAGGCGGCTCATGCTAGAAAACCCTCAAATAAACATGAATTACAACATTCTGCAAGATGAGTGGGCCAAAATTCCTCCAGAGGCTGTAAAGATTCATTGCAAGTTATCACAAACGCTTGATTGCAGTTATTGCTGCTAAGGGTGGCCCAACCAGTTATTAGGTTCAGGGGCAGTACTTTTCACACAAGGCCATGTAGGTTTGGATTTTTTTCTCCTAAATAATAAAACCATCATTTAAAAAATGCATTTTGTGTTTACTTGTGTTATATTTGACTAATGGTTAAATGTGTTTGATGATCAGAAACATTTTGTGTGACAAACATGCAAAAGAATAAGAAATCAGGAAGGGGCAAATAGTTTTCACACCACTGTACATGTGCTAAGACGTAGAAAGTAGTTATGGGGACTCACCAACAATGACACGAACTTGTCCGATAACGATGACATTTACTGCACTGTCACAGCTGTTCTAAAGGAGCCTCTTCAGGCGACTGTGCAGCATACGCCGTCATCTGGACTTTCTTCTTCCACTGAAGGCGTACTAGGCAGTGTTTTGCGGGTGAGGAACATCGTGATGGGCAGTTGCTGAGCTGCTTTTCATTTGTGTAAAGGGGTTTCCCCTGTACACTTCCGTAGCCGTCAATGCAGTTTTAAATTGCAATGATCGAATCATTTGCGGGTCCCATTCTTCGACTGATGTCTGTAGATCTTTTGCCATTGTGAATGGTATTGAGGCAGCTGAGTTGGGCCCGGGTCGTCTTCTTCCTGTACTGGGTCTGACTTGGTCATCTCGGCCAATCTAATTAGCTCAGGGGCTGGGATTGGGCATCGACTTTGCCTCCCCCTTCATTATAAAATCGGGCGGCATCCCCAAATGGGGCTGTCTCATCCATATAACACGGTTTCAGGTTGATATCCGTTCCTAATGATCGCCTTGAGCGTGTCGGACAGATTTCTCAGCTGCGGCTTTTGGGGAGGCAGCCTCCCCTGCAGGTTCACACTGGCCCAAAGTTGAACCTTTTTGAAATTTAAACCAGCCCTTACTGGCAGTAAATTTACAGCTCTGCTGGGATTCACAGAAGTTCCAGGTTGGGATCGTCTTCTAGAGCATCCCCGGCATCCAAAACCTATCATAAAGCTGCTTGGCCTTTTCTCGGATGATATTGGTGTCCCGGGGATGTTTTTCTTCCGGCAGTCATCGATCAAATCCCTAAAGCAGATTCCACCCGGACAATCGCCCTTTCGTCCACTTACAATTGTTTGCCCTGGTTAAAGGACACTGCGGCTGTAGATCGTATGCTCTTTATCCTTCTAATGTAACGAACCGTGGACTCGTTGATCCCGTGGAACCCTACAGCGGCGTAGCTTTTCCCTTGCTTCAACATGTCCAACATTGTACCTTTTCAGCAATTGTTAACATCTTCCTTGGGCTTGGGACAGCCCCAGTAGCGTACAGATCGTTTTGTGACATGCGAAGGTCTTGACACATCCACAAAGAAACCGTTGATGCTGAATGAGCGGCGAGATGCCGACTTCACAAAGACACCGTTGATTAGCTGAATGGCCCAGACAGGATGCGGCTTTCAAGGAAATCATTTTGCGCTCCCGTCCAGAGCCAATCAACCCAGGAGCTTGGGGTTCTGACTGGAGTAGCTTCTCAGCTATCCGCCAATAGTGTCCCTTTTGTATTCAAATGGACAAACTAACAGAGGAAGCATATACAGTACACGCCAGAATAAAAGACCGCAGATATCCTGAAGCGAAAAATCCAAATATACATTTACATATGCTTACATATAAAATCCAGCGATAAAAGCGAAACCGCGAAAGTCAAAGCGCGATATAGCGAGGATACTGTATATATAATCACACACACAAATCAAATCCGTTGTAGTGTACATCGAATGGAAAGTTTCAGAATAACTAATACTTTTATTGGTAAATGCTCATACAACATGTTTAACGGGTTTTGTTTTGATGAAATGTAAATTTCTGTATAACAAATGTTTTTTCGACCAAAAGTGGCCACCGAAGATAATAAATAATGCGATGCAAGCAATGCTTAATGCCGCGCCTGCACTTTCGCTAAGGCTGCCTCTTTCTATTTTGACCAAGACAAGGTAACAGTCTGATGGGAAACTTCCGGTCTCGGGCGGACTTCGTGAGAGAGTTGGCGCGACATTATAAGGTCACATGACAGAGTTCTGAGTCTCAGTGCTCCATCGAGTGTCTGTGTGCGGATCTTGTACTGTACTGTTCTGTACTCCTACCTGTATTTCTAAAAGAAAAAGTTTCATATAGCTACTTCAAGTGGAATATTTTGGGCTGTTTAGGAACCACTTTTTTAATACAGGTATTGTCAAGCTTTGGGTCACAGAGTTGCACGGTAGACATGAGGTTTCTTCTTCTTTCGGGTTCTCCCATTAGGGGTTGCCACAGTGGGTCATCTTTGTCCATCTCTTCAGGTTTCCAATGAAAACTACAGGTGCTTCATTAGAAGGCAGATCCATTCTCATGTCTTCGTTTAAAACAGGAGCAGTTACTTAAGCACTGAAGCTCAGGAGATTGCGCCACGACACGAGCAATCGTCCTACTTTATGAAAAACCAAAGCCAGAGTCTTAGCGTGAGTTGTGAGAACTGTGCAGCCGCACCATACGCCGATCTTAGAAGGGCCAATTGATGCCGTGCTTTGTTTTGGGGGTAAAATGAAGAAAAAACTAATAAAAAAAATAATATCACTGACAATTATAGCTTTTATATATATTTAGCTTTACTTTTTATGATTTAGTAACCAACTGCACATTGAAATGTGTTTATATTGTCTTTACAATCCTAATTAGATCCTAATTATTGGAAACAAAAGTCAAATAAAATAACAATGAGAATAACGCACGGCTTGAAAACCACCACATCTCTAATATTAAAATGAGCGTGCGCCTTTTCTTAGTATTGACGCTCTCATCGTGATCCTCTGTCTACTTGTATCTCACGCTTCTGTGTGTTTCTACCGTTGTTTACAGGGAGTTCATTTTGTGTAGTATACAGTTTAGTATTAGTCTATATCAGGGTGCCCAATTCGTCGATCGGGATTGACCGGTAGATCACAAAGGTAGTGCAGGCAGATCGCTTGCTTCAATTTTTTTTTCTAAACGTTAGCCTATCATATATCATCCCTATGGTATTTACCACTTGATTGCTATACAGGGCGGACAGTCTGATATCTCTTTTCTTCTAACACACTGGTCATCCCACACGCACAATCAAAGGCGCGACCTACAGCAAAACTCCGGCAGTGATCTAGTTTGCCTTCCAATTTATATCGACTAAAGAAGGGATTTTAAAATTTGTTTGGGGAGGGTATTGGCTGGATGTGGAATTGGAAGTGGATTTTTTTCTCACAATGTCACAATCGAAGTGCGTTTGTCTGATCTGTCAATCTATCATTGCTATTCCAAAGAAGGAAAATGTGGAAAGGCACTTTCGAACTGTTCATAAAAACTGACTTCCTTCTAAAAGCGATCTGAGAAAAAAGAACGAGAGGAAACTAAAATCGCAGTTAATCGGACAGCCTCGGCTGAATTCAAAAGCTCCTTGACTGCATTATTAGGCTCTACTTATTTATGCGAGTCAGCCTTTTCCCCACATAAAGATTATTAAATCCAAATACTGTAGTGACCATAAATGTATTGAATTGTTATGTGCCATAATTTTATTCAGTTATAAGGTACAACAACATATAATTTATGTATAAAGTATATCAGTATATATATATATATATATATATATATATATATATATATATATATATATATATATATATATATATATATATATATATATATATATAATCTATATATGTAGATTATTTGGACCTGGTCATTTTAAAAGTTGTGAAGCGAAAAAGTGTAGGCACCCTGGTCTATATTGTTTTATAGATTTGACTAAAAAAAAAAAAAGGAAATATGATCGAATGTTTTTATTTATTCTAGTAATGAATGTTGAACTGGCGTTTAATAAAATAGAAAATCAAATTATTTTTATTTTGGAACTATAATACTTATTCAATTCACGACAGAAAAGTGGTCCGAAAAAGAATTCGGAAGCACAAAACCTGAAAGAAAAAAAAAGTACCGAAGGCAACGCGGTATATTAAAATATTTTTAAAACAATGGTTTTCCCAACCGGGGTGTAAGAAAAGAAAACAATGAAAATGATGTAAATATTTCTAATGTAAGAGAATACAATGAATTTTTTTTATTAATTTTGACTGAAAAAGGGGCGCTAATTTTCCCTTTCGGCAGGCGTCGTTTTGCTGCTATGGCTCTGGAAGCCCAGTGTTCAATGTTCTTAAATGTTCTTAACATCAGCCGACCAGCCATTAAGCCTGATCCTGCACAGGACAATCAATGACTTGGCCCCGAGTTTACTGTTTACCAGAAGCCGCTGTCCACTATGGGGGGGCCAAACAGGCCATAAATCATATTTTCTGTGTGTAATCTTTTGGGTTTTTACTGTGAACATATTGGTTTATGAATATTTACTATCGGTTTGCATGCATACTTAATTGGTTTGCATGCGTACAATACTGTTTCATTCATATGAACTATATTGGTTCGTGTCCGTATATTATCAGTTTTGTGTGAACTATATCCGTTTGTATATGCATAGCACTGGTTTGCATATGAACTATATTGATTTGCGTGTGATATCACTGGTTCCAGTACGATTTGTTATTGGTTGTGAGTGAACTGCATTGGTTTACGCTTGCATGTTATCGGTTTGCGTATGAATTATATTGGCTTGTGTTCTGTGACGGTCTAACAATGGATTTGCGTATGCACTATATTGGTTTCATCCCGTCTTATATTGGTTTCATGTGGGTAACCTGTCGATTTTCCCTTGAACTCTATTGGTTGTATGCGTGCACTATGTCGGTTTCGCGTATGAAACATATTGGTTATGCGTGCGCCCCCTATCGCAACTCTGTGTATGAAGACTATATCGTTCTGCTGTGAACTATATTGGTTGTTCACGTGATCTTCAGGGGAAATGGGCGAGGCAAGAAACAGGACCTCAGGGGCCGGTAGAGTCATGGAGTGTAAAGAGAATGTCTAGGAGACGCATCCGATTTAAACGGCACTGTATATTTTTTCGAACAATATTCTACATTGGCCTAGTGTGTGCTTGGTGTGTGGGTGTGTTTGTGTGTGTCCTGTGGTGGGTTGGCCCCCTGCCCAGGATTGGTTCCTGCCTTGTGCCCTGTGTTGGCTGGGTTGTCCAGCAGACCCCCGTGACCCTGTTTCGGATTCAAGCGGGTTAGAAAATGGATGGATGGACGTCTGCAAAAGGACTTGGTGGTAATTATTACTATTTGCAGAATCTACCCTTCAGTTTGTAATGAACACAAGGCTGAAGTTAAGCGTAAGGCCGTCTTCTTATTTGTTTCCCCTGGATCATGTTTCTCGAACCCAGCCACAGCGTTTCACCTTTTGAAACCAGTTATTCATTCTGAAGGAAAAAATATTCTACATTTATTACCCCTTTACCCAACATACAACATTTAGATACTACTGGTTAGATTACCCCGGTGCTGGACAGACAGGTGAAGGACTTGTTTATGGTCCATAGTGTCATTATCAGGACTTGAACCCACAACTCAGTTTAAAAGTGCAGTCTTAAACACTCCCAACAATGCTTCATCTACAACATGTATATTAATTAGGATAATATAAACTTGTCGAGACAGATTCCATTGTTAAAGTTGGGGTTTAACATTTTCAACTATTTCAAGTTTTGGTTGAAAATCTCAAATATTTATTTTTTCAAATAATGGATCAGTTTGCAGATTAATGTACAACCGTAGAATATTTTGCCTTGTGTTAATATAGAAGGAGGTTTGTGAATAAGTAGCTGACTGTAAACTTATACTGGATGTAGCTAGAATGAATAAAAGGCAGCTGAATGTGAACCTCCCTTTAAAAAAATAATTACCCAAACCCTTTTCCCACAAACATACTGTGATGGGGAAAAAGTATTCAATCCCCATGAAAGTTGTCATAATTTTATGCAAGACAAAATATTTGTACACATATTTATTAAATTCCATATTTTTCTTATGCTGTAACAAAACATTTCCAAAGTCAAAATAAACTATTTTATGTAGACATTTAATTGAAGAAGAAAATCTCCAAAGTTAGTTTTACAAAAGTGTTTAAACCTCTGCAGTTGTGCTTTGAAGCTCAGGTTTACACCAATGACAAGTTAATTAAAAAGGTGGCAGACATTTGACAGTCATATTAAACATAATGAGGTGCTCCTTTTCTCTGGATATTAAAGGCCCTTCGTAGGGGCCGTAGTTTTTACTGGACAGTCACTGAAAAATCAAAGAGGGGGCATTCTGCTGATGTGAGAAATAAAGTTATTGAAATGCACAAGGTAGCTGGAAATAATTAAAAAAATATCAAGAGTCTGATGTCCCATTGCGCACTGCTGGATCCATCATCAGAAAGTGGAAGGTTCATCACAGCACCCTGACTCTCACTAGAACAGGCCGTCCCTGAAGACTGAACATCAGAGTTAGACATCAACTGGAGAGAGGAAACTAGAAACCCAACGTCACTCTCAGATGTTTGCAATGCTTTTAGCTGAAACTGGAGTGAAGGTGTAGGGGCCCCACAATTTAAAAGAGCTCTCCATTAAACAGAGCCTCTAGGAAGGTGGCAAGAAGGAACCCTTTCCCTTATGATGGTCCCATAAAAACATAGGCGTGTTTCCAGTTAAATGTGGGAGGGAAAGGGGTTTTTGGTCAAATGAAACTAAAATAGAACTTTTGCTCAGACTTCAAAGAGGTACAGAATGTGTGGCATAAAACAAACACTGCCCATGCCACAAGAAACACCAGACCTACAGTAGAATATGGTGGTGGCGCATCTTGCTTAGGATGTTTTTCATGTGCTGGGACTGAGAATCTTGTCAGAGTTGAAGGGACAATAGATGGGCACAAATACCACACAATATTGCAGGGAAATCGTTCCAGTCTACTATAATTTAAAGCTTTCAAGATGACAATGACCCCAAGCATTAGACCAAAGTGACACTGGGATGGCTCAAAACAGACAGGTGAATGTTTGAATGGCAAGTCAAAGCCCCGATCTAACCCTTTTTGAGAATCTAGGGCACTGTTTGAAAACTGCTGTTCAGAGATACCATCCCCCCAACATAGAGGTACCTAGAAAGCATGCCAAGAGAATAGGGGAAAAATCACACCTGAGCAATGTGCAGAACTGGGGCATATTTACCCCCAAAAGAATGAAGGCTGTTACTGCAGCAAAAGGTTCTTTGACAAAGTAGAATATGTTGGGCGAAAACATAGGCAAACAATCACTTTGGGGTTTTTCTTTAGTTAATTATTTGGAGTTTGATAATGTTTTGTTACAACACAAGAGTTCACATTAAAAAACAAATGGATAAAATTTGGACAAATCTTTTGTCATGCAGAAAATTAGGATGACTTTTAAAAAAGGTTGAATACTTTTGCCCTCACTGTATGTTTGTGAAAAGGGCTTGTGGGAATTCTTTTACCAGTTTTTCCCTAATTCTGAAATGATCACGGGGGTGAAGTTAGGTTGCATTGCTGGCATTTAATTCCTCCCAGCTACTCCCAGTATAGCTTGCAGTCGCTTATTCACACAGCTTGCAAAGCAGCTTCTTATTCTATTATAACAGTGATGCAAAATATTCTGGCGTGTCATTAAACGGGATCATTACAGACTGATCATTATTTGAAAAATAATATTCCACATTTTGGTCACGCGGATCAAAATTGTTAAACTCTAATTTAAAAGGAATCTATCCTGGACAAGGGTTTTTATATGCCAACGTCCCCAAAACTATGAAAATTAAGGTGGCCCAACGCCATTTTAACACGTTACAGTGCCCATTAAATATCACAGTAAATCCCATTTATCTGATCTTGAAGTGGGAATACATTGTCAGTTTCACCCTGATATCCCCCTGGGCGACAAAACTCCCCTGCATCTTAAAAACGCATCTGTCCTTTCACAAAACTGTGAAAGGTAGGGGGAATATGATGTAGCTGACCCATCACGGGTCTTAAATGTTAAATGTTTAGCTTTTCATAGAATGGACACGTTTAGTCAATTAATCGTTATAGATGTGCAAGCATTGCGGTTAGGCTTTGCACTTTCAACCCTTTGTTCGTGGGCTCAAGTTCTGAGACTGACACTGGTTTACCCTGAGCAAGTCACTTCACCCTTCTGTGCAGTGCGGTCACCGGGGATAATAAATGTAACTAGTAGTAACTAAATGTTATGTTGCATAAGACGTCAATCGTAAATGTGGAATATTTTGCCTTTAGAATAAAACAATTTTGCAAATACTGTGTGAACAAGTACAGCTCGGGTTCCAAGCATGCATGTAGATGGGACCGAATAAGAAAACGGCCGAATACTACCTAACTTCAGCCTTGTGTTCTCAGACTCAATGGTAGATTCTGTTAAATAGTAATAATTACCACCAAGTCCTTTCTAACTTGGTGGGAAAAAATATACAGTGCCGTAACGCAGATGCGTCTCTTTGATGCGTCTCCTGACAATTTCTCTTTTCACTCCATGACTCTCGGCCTTGAGTTTCCTGTTTTTTCCCCGCCCCTTTCCCCTGAAGATCCCTGAACAACCAATATAGTTCACCGCAGAACCGATATAGTTCATAAAAGAGTTGCGATAGGTGTGCCTAACCAATATGTTTCATACGCAAACCGACATAGTGCACACATACAACCAATAGAGTTCAAGCGCAAATCGACGGTTACCCACATGAAACCAGTATAAGACGTGCATGAAACCAATATAGTGCATCACAAATCTATTGTTAGACCGACACAGAACGCAAACCAGTTAATTCATGAACCGATAATATCAAGCGTAAACCAATCAGTTCCTCACAAACCAATAACAAACGTCTGGAACCAGTGATATACACACGCAAAAACAATATGTTCATATGCAAACCAGTGACATACACTACAACGGATAATATACGGACACAAACCGATATAGTTCATATGAATGAAACCAGTATTGTACGCAGAGCAAACCAATTAAGTATGCACGCAAACCGATATAAATATTCATAAACCAATAGTGTTCACCGTAAACCAATAGATTACCCCGAAACACATGATTTGTGCCCGTTGGCCCCTCATAATAAAATCTGCGAATTTGCTGTCCGCCTGTTTCCCATCAACTGGCTTTATCGATAAAAAGGCGTGCGTGATGACGTCATCCCTCAAAACGAACTGTTGCATAAGTTTTGTTGTATCAAAAAATCCGCCATTGAGCCGTTTCCCTACATAATTTTTGTATGTGCAAATTATTTACCTTTTGTTTTCCACGTTAGACCCTCCACTAAACAAGAAAGCGAAGAAATGGAGAGATTATTCAGTTTTTAAAATTTGCCCCGCTTACTGTTATTTCAGTTTCACAAATAATTGGAATTGTACATAATATCCAAAGACGATGGGAGAATGAAGCAGTTGCTTGTCTGATAGCCCTAGAGCTCGAAGAAAGTAAGTGCGACGAAACCCACGGTATGGGAGAGACGACGGAATAAGACCTTCTGGAAGGAGGTGGTGGGGAGACACTTCACAGAAAATCTCTGGCTGCAACATTTTAGAATGACTGGCCGATGTTTGAGATGTTGTGTGGATTCATCGTCCTGATGTGGGGCCATCACAAGTTGTCACACACCGGTTCCAACTAAAAGCGGATTGCATGCCCTTTACAAGCTGGCAACCTGCGCCGAGTATAAGTAGTTGGAGAAATTTTCGGGTTAGAAAAACTACCGTCCATCGATGTGTATATGCTGTGTTCACCGCTATTAAAAAAATTAATGCGGTTATATCAGACTTCAACTGTAGCGGAGGCCAATGAGTACTACCGCAATTCCTTGGTGCATCTTGTGCCACAGATTTACGGTTGGCTGGATGGCGCGCATGTCCTATTCTTCCCCGACGGAAGGCTACCGCGATTACATTAATCGCAAAAAGGTGGTAATTTATTGTTCTCCAGGCCCTTGTTGATGACAGGTGCATGAAACTAGACATTTGCGTTGGCACTCCTGGAAGTGCCCATGATGCAACTGTGTTTGCAGCATCGGATCCCGTCAAGTGAGCCTACCTTTCAACATCCCTTCTCAGTGCGATAACAACTGAATTAGTACTGTAACCTCCCTTCCCTTAAGGTTTTTTAAATTAAAACTGAAATTTGAATTAATACAAAATAACGACGTTTAATAAAAAATAAATAAAGTTAATATTAATGAGGAAAAATTTCTCATAATATGCTAAAAAATCTGCCATTTAATAATAAGAAAAAATGTTTAGATATTGAAACACACGGTTTATTAAATATTTTGACTGGCACAGTAAATTACCTTTTGCGGTTTTTGCATTATTTAGACATCCCGAAGACACCCCAGGCTACAGTTGATGTGGAGGAATTCAGGTACCCCTTTTTGCAGGAGACCAGCCTATCCGCTACTGCATTGGCTCATCACGAGAAATAACGAGTTTTCTTATCAGGCAGGGAACCGCTCCGCTATTCTCGTTTTGATTGCACGTATGAAATGTATCATGTGACACATTTGTACGTTAAAGCCCTTTTTCCGATAAAAGTGTTCCAATGTAGTTTTGCGACATCTGAAGTATCGATATGAAATTTATGCGCAAAAGTTAAACGGAAAAATATTATGTCACATGTACAAAATTTTATCGATAATTAGCATTTCCATCAGCTAAAATTTGAAGCGCTAAATATTTTTTCGCAAAAACTCCTTGGATGGAAACCTGTGTTTATTTTATAATTTAAGTAGAATGTCATAAACTGAACTTCATCCTAAAATCAATGTTTAATTTACTGATTTTCTCAAACCCCCTCATGAGTTTTTTATCACTACGCTTTATGACTTCCCCCCGGGGGGCTGGCAACGATCACCCCCAGAATCCATTCATTCATGATATTCCTGCTCTCTGAAATTTTAGAATGCTAAGATATACTGATAACATTTTCATGATGAAATGCTTTAAGCATGTATTAAACATTCACAGTGGTGGCAGTAGTCGAGTAAGGGGTCCCAGGTTTTATGCTCAGTGTATGGTTATGTTAGGTAGATTGCCCAGAGGGACTGGGCGGTCTCTTGGTCTGGAACCCCTACAGATTTTATTTTTTCTCCAGCCTTTGGGTTTTTTTTGTTTTTTCTGTCCACCCTGGCCATCGGACCTTACTCTTATTCTATGTTAATTAATGTTGACTTATGTTTATCTTTTATTGTGTCTTCTATTTTTCTATTCATTTTGTAAAGCACTTTGGCTACATGTTTTGTATGAATATGTGCTATATAAAATAAATGTTGATTGATTGATTGATTGATAGAGAACTTTATGGCAGGTGTGGTCGTGACAAGAACACAGAATTCAATAGATGTTCTTCGGGGCGGGCTTTCTTTTTGCACGCGTGCGCTCTGCGTCCAAACCCTCAGCTCCTATCCTTCCTTTTTCTTTCTCCATCTAACCAATCACCACACGATAAACGTCTTTGTGAAATTACAACGGGGTTATAAACTTAGCCCATGGAGTGTTCAGGACTAAAAAAAATCTTCATTATACATTTTTTAATTATGCCATCCATTCAGGGTTGCTCCCTTTCCCAGCAAGCATCGTGTCGAGGAAAGAACAAATCCTGAACGGGCACTCTCATCCAGGGTGAACACAGGCAATACATACACTAGCAGGGTGAATATAGCATAACAAAACTCCACATCCTACATGACTTTGAAAAAAAAACATGCAAATTCAAGGCAGGAACCCCCCAGTCCCCTTGCTCCCGAGGCAACAGTGCAACCTCCACGCTGCCATGCCCCACATGATTAACACATGCTTGCATTTCATCAGAAAATTATATCAAGTATGATAGATTGATCATATGTCAGATTACATGACTACTGATCATATGAGCGGCTGCAACTTTCAAGACTCACTAAGAATATGTGAATGACATAAACAACTGAATATAACCCAAAAGGCCATGTAATGCAATTTGGTCTTTGCTGTTGTTTGGTTGAATCCCAATTCTGACACTTCTTGAACTTTGAGGGTGGTTTATAGCACTCCATTGTGACATTCCTCCCAACTTTAGGATTGGGAGGCAGCTGCTTTACAACTATATAAACCGTACCATTGTATGATTTATAAAATCAAGAAAAGTGTAAACTCCAGGGGCCTAATGTATAAATGGTGCATACAAAAAATTACCGTTTCCACACTCAAATTGCGATGTATAAAACCTAAACTTGGTGTAGCCATGCCCATTTTCATGCCAGCTAAATGCTTGGGTATCGCAAGTTCTCCGCTCAGTTTTACAAACTGGCGGGACCAACATCACAGTAGTGCTTTTGTTCCCGTGTGGTTTCCCCGTCCTTTTAGATCCACATCCCTGATGCCACTTTATCAAATTCACTGAAATTAACTGCATATTGTTTATTGGTTTAAGGCATCTGATTGTAATTAACCTGTAACAATATAATGGTTCATGGTTGCCAATCTATTCAAATACCATAGCCTGCTTCAGCGGTGTTAGTCTCACTGACCTTCTTCTTCTTCTTTTAGCTGCTCCCCTTGGGGGGTTTCCACAGTGGATCATCTTTTTTCCCTATTACTCTCACTGCACCATTGGGTATTTGTATCACTGTATCTGAATGTGGAATCACAGATCTAAACACTGATCTAAACTAATTATTGGTATATAGCATCAGCACGCTGCCTCAGCCATGCTGCCTATTTGAACTGTCTCATGCGACAAAGCCCAGAGCCTTTCCTGTATGGACCTCGCGGTTCTGAAATAGTTTCATCCCAGAACTTTTAAAAACACTCAGTCCATCAAGTGTTCCTGGTAGAACTGTTTGTACTTAGTACAATCACCTCACTGTAAACTTGCACTACAGTTATAATATTGCCCCGACCTGAGCCACTTTAGCATGTATTTACATATGATGACAATATCATTTTTTTAAAGCAGCAAAATGTTTATTACATTATAAAGATAAAATGTTAACATTATTTAAATAATTTATATTTTAATAATTAAACATGTGAAACACAGTGTTCAACTAGCTGTTCAGGGATTGTTCTTTTTTTGCTGTTTTTTCTTGCGGGGGGTGGGCCCCACACTGGAAGGAAGATGGGAAAAAAAAGGAAAAAAATTTTAAAATTTT